>NC_050584.1:67472041-67589541 GCF_013368585.1 Megalops cyprinoides | reverse complement strand
TTTTTACACCTGGATCCTGCAACAGCTCAGGACACCAATCACCAACTGCTGATGGCTGTACACAGGTCACACACTCAATGCACACACTGTACACACACAACCACACACTCAGACTCATACACACATCACTGATGCACATATACTCAATACACGAAGCGAATACACATTAATGGTATATATGCACATAGTCAAAACACAGTTTACATTACATTACATTGCTTCATTTAGCAAAGGTTTGGGCACCCTTGGCCAAATAACATATTTTGTTGACTTCTGAAGTGAAACATAGGGCTACTAAACACATTAAATTACATTACATCATTTAGCAGATGCTCTTACCCAGAGCGACTTCAAATTAAGTGCATCACTATGCTAAGAATAGTTATTGAAAAGCACTACATGAGGTCAGTAAGATACTGAGTTAAGTGCTAAACTAGTGTAGAGTGCTTTTTTTAATAGAAAATGGCGATACATAGGATAGATAAAGAGGAAGGCAGACTAGAGATAAAGCTTATACACATTTTTTTAAATTGAAATGCTTTATTGGCATGATTGTTTGACTACATTTGCAATATTGTTATTATTCAGTCTCTGTACAATGTGAGCAACAACATACAAGCTTAAACAATACAATTAACAGTTTAAGTTAGAGATTGGTAAGCCTCTGTCTGTCTGGCTATTATTATTCCAGTCTGCAGGAAAGAAATTTGTAGTTTGTTTTACGGTTTGGTTTATTCTGATCCATGACTGTGAAGCAGTGTTAGTCTGAGACAGGTGAATGTTGAGTGCTGTATGGTTAGTCAGTCTCAGTGCTAAATGACTGAGGGAGCTTGTTTGTTTTAGGGTTCAATACTTGGGTTTAAGGTACCTGAAATTGCAGCGTGTCTTGTGCACACACACATACATATATACATACATACACACCTGTACACAACATGTTACATGTTACTGTTGTTACAGCCCGAAAATCCACCAATCCACCAATTTTACAATAATAGAGAGGACGAGTGTAGGAGCCTAAAATGCAGTTTATTGATAAAATATAAGTATTAATTGATTAATTAACATGCAATAATTTAAGTTCATATGTATAAAAACAGTAATTTACATGGTTCGTTGATTTAGAAGGAACTGGACGGAATATTTACAGTATTTGCAGGTTGATTTATTTACAGTTCATGTTTACAGTAATGCAATAAGTTAATTGTTTGATCCCTTGCACATAAAAGGTGTGTGAATGATTTAAAATGCATAAGATCTCGTTTATGTAACATTTGTAATATTTGAGTATAGGTGACTGATTGTTGCTTCCTAGTAACTGCGCGCACCTTGAATTGCCTTTTGATACTCTCGCGAGGAGTGTTGGGGTAAGAGTCGGGGGGAGTCAGGCAGGGAGAGAGGAGCCGCACAGTTTCCCGACCTCTCGGTCTTTCTTTCTCATCAACTATTCTTGCCAATGGACAGTAGTTCTATACCAAACATTTCATGTGTCGAAGTAAACGGTTCAGCTTTACCGAGTGGTCCTGTGGATTTTCTTGATGTGAATTCGGACGTTAGAGCGTCAAGCTAAGGCTTCCTTCATTGGACACCTACAACGAGGTTGGTCGTAACACCAGAGGTGGAAAACCCCGGCTTCAGAAAGTAAAAATCCTGCCATGTATTTGTTCTAGCCATTCACTAAACAAGGTGATTTCACTAATTAGCTCCTCTACCTGGCCGAAGAGTTGTGCTGATTAAATTCAGCTGGTGTAGTGCATGGGTGGAACAAATACGTGGCAGGACTTTTACTTTCTGAAGCCGGAGTTTTCCACCTCTGCGTAACACTAAGCCACCACGATCACAATCAAACGCATCCAGTTGAGCCACACAGTGGTATATACAAGCTAATGTATTATTACAGGTGGAGGATCAATTAAACTAATGCATAACTCTGAATATGATTACAGACGGTCTGCAAAACCTCACCGGGTAGCCAGTATAGCAAAATCCAGATCTGCAAAGAATATAAGAGGAACACAGCTGCCCTCTGATTGGCCGTCGCTCGACTTTGCCGAACTTTTCTTGTCGCCAAGTCGCGGCGATTTTGTCGCCAGCTGACTCGCCGCGCCCTGTCGCTCAGTGTAGCCCAGCGACCAGTGGAAATGAATGACTTCTGTGGTTATTTTTGTGTCGTTTAACGCAAGCATAAAAGACAGTTTTGAGAGCAAATTTCTCAAGTTTGTTTTTTTGCGTCACAAAAAGTTTTGATTGCAAATCAGTCCTGTTTGACTGCAAATCAAAAAGTTTTGCTTGCGGGTCGAAACGTTTTGCGAGCCAAAAAGTTTTACGTGTCAAACAGTTTTGGTTGCAAGTTTAACTGGACGTAATGGGCGGGATCTACGCTGATGGACGAGAGAAGAGTTTCTATTGGTGGGTTTGACTTAGATCGACAGCATGGCTACACCCCCAATTCCCTCGCTCCCAGTAAGCACTCGGCTGCAGAGGAAACATAACATTATTGTGTGTTGAGTTACATGGAGGTAAGTTGACATTAATGTCACTCCTTTTAATTGAAATGCTTTTAAATGTAGCATAGCAAGAGCAGCCAACTTGGCTAGCTATGTTTTTTGCTGCTAACTGGCTATGCTGTAGGCCAGCGTTTCCCAAACCTCTCCTGGAGAGGCTGCTGTAGGCTAATGGTATGTGTTTTCCCTGTGTGAGCGACAGGAAGAGTGAGACAATATTGGTGATGATGACGATGATACTTTATTGTCAGACAAGTCTGAAATTTTTCTTGCATCACAACATCTCCATTTGCAACATCACAGAGAAGACAAGAATTAGGACAATGAAACAAAGATACATACATTTAACATAACCATCACAAAGGACAATATTCAATGTACATTTGATCTGGGATTAAGATCCATATTTAATTTTAGGATTGACTGATGCACAAAAGAGTGATTTAGCCTAACCCTAGTGAATCTTGGAACTCTGTGTCTCTGGTTTGATGATAACAATTTGTATTCACTGTTCAGGACATGGTTGGGGTCAGAGACAATGTTGTTAACCAGCCTTAATATGTTACTATGGTAGGCCAATTCGTAGAGTTTCTCAAGGGGTTGGCCTACAATCTGTGAGCAGATTTTTAGTTGGTGGCTTTAGTAATCCATGTAACATGTGGTGTAAGGAGTCTTAAACTAGCAAGCTAGCTAGGTGCCACATCTTTTTAAATTCTGTTTAGTCAACTAGTTGTTCTAAACAGGTCGTTGCTGCGAAAGTACATGCTACTCAACTGTGCCATTGTCAATTCGCTAGTAATAGGGAAGATGGCTAACCGGAAATAAAGATACCCCCTGTTGACTCAGACTGGAAGGTCTCCATCTTTACGTGAGAAAGGCAAATTCTCTGCTTCCTGAACAGATCGTTCAGCTCACAGCTGCATAGTTACTCAGGAAGTTCAGTTTCAGCTCCAGGGTGTGACTGCAGCGCTCCACCTACCTGACTGAACTCCTCAGTGGCACTTTTGATTAGCTGGGCACACCTGATTTAATCAAGAGCTCACACTAATTTCAATCAGGTGTGTTTGGAGTAAGGATAGATAGAAGATATGCAGGACAGGGGGGGCTCCAGGAGTAGGATTGAGAAACACTGCTTTAGATGATTCCTGCCCGACATAGTCTAACTTTTTAACGACAAGGCGCAGCTCCCGAATGGAGTTTGAGGGTTTTTTTCTGTGACTAACCGGCTACTGAAAACCTGGTCGACTAAGACTCTTCTCATCGACTAACGTTTAGTCGACTATTAGGGGGCAGCCCTAATATTATTCAAGAAAAAAGAGCTCTGGTATCGGTATCTGTATTGGTATTGGCAGATATCCAAATTCACGTATCGGAATCGGATTGAAACTGAAAAAAAGTGGATCGGTGCATTTCTACTTTATTAAATACATATAAAAATATATAAAAATAAATTAAAATATATATTTTTATACATACAGTATATATACACTTTATATATGCACATCACCTCTGAAAAGGTTGTTGAGCAGTGCTGCAGTCTGCTGAAATGCAGCATTGCTCAGTGTTCATCACTTCAGAAGTTCAGTTTCAGCTCCTCAGCTCCACGGTGTGACTGCAGCGCCCCCCTCTGGACTCCCAGAGTCTGGTGATTTGTGCCCCGCCCCCTCTCTCTCAGGCTAGGATAAGTATAAGGGTAAGGGTAAGGATATTTTTATTGTCGTTCCGGGACATGTTGTACATGAGGTACTTGGGTCCCGATTCGGTGGTAGCAATAATAATAATGAAAATCAAGAACAAGCAATAATAAAATCAAGAGGAACACACAAAAAAAGAAAAACCATTAAAGATAAAATAAGTAAATAAATAAATATGAGTATAAAGTGAGCAGGAATCTAAAGATGAACAGACAGTAGCAGCAAATCTTAAGTAATCTCAAGTCTTAAAGTGCAAAAGTTTGTCAGTCAGTTGCAGCAATGCCCTGATGTGGAGTAATAATGCCATGATGTGGAGTAATAATAATAATAATAACAATAATAACAACAATAATGATAGTAATAATAGCAGCAGTTGTTCAGTGAGTTGCAGAGTGTGTCAGTCTCACAGCATCCGGGAAGAAGCTATTCCTCAGCCTGGTGGTTCTGGCCTTGATGCTGCGTAGCCTCCTGCCTGAAGGGAGGGGGGCAAACAGCCCGTTAGCAGGGTGGGTAGAGTCCCTCATGATGCAGGAGGCCTTTTTCCTGCACCTGCTGCTGTAAATGTCACTGATGGTGGGTAGGCTGCTGCCGATGATCCTCTGTGCAGTCTTTACCACCCGCTGCAGTGCCTGTCTGTCTGCAGCAGAGCAGTTACCGTACCACACGGTGATGCAGGACGTGAGGATGCTCTCCACCACACACCTGTTCAAGGAGATGAGGACTGAGGTGCCAAGGCCAGCGCGCTTCAGCCTCTTTAAGAAGTGGAGGCGTTGGTGGGCCTTCTTCACTATGCTAGTTGAATTGGTGCTCCAGGTGAGGTTGTCAGAGATGTGCAACCCCTGGTATTTGAAGCAGGAGACCACCTCAACAGCTGCTCCCCCTGTGTGGAGGGGAGGGGGAGTGGTGCCAGTCTTCCTAAAGTCCTAAAGTTGTTTTGTTTACATTGATGGAGAGGCTGTTAGCTTTGCACCAGACCTCCAGTTTTTCCACTTCCTGCCTGTACTCGGACTCATCGCTGTGTTGTCTGCTAACTTCACAATATGATTGCTTGGATGCTTGTCTGAGCAGTCATAGGTCAGCAGTGTGTACAGTAGGGGGCTCAGGACGCATCCCTGGGGGAACCAGTGTTGAGAATGATGGGGGAGGATGAGATGTTGTGGTTTCTGACGGACTGTTAAAAAGTCCAGTAGCCAGTTGCACAGGGATGAGCTCAGTCCAAGTAGTGTCAGTTTGTCTATCAGGGTTTGTGGGATGATGGTGTTAAAGGCGGAACTGAAGTCCAGGAAGAGCAGTCTGACATAGGAGTCCTTGCTCTCCAAGTGAGTGAGGGCCAGGTGAACCACAGATGAGATGGCATCTGCGGTGGAGCGGTTCTGTCTGTATGCGTACTGGTGGGGGTCTACTGTGACATCGATGGTCTCCTTAATGTGTGCCATGACCAACCATTTGAAGTACTTCACGATTATTAGGGTGAGTGCCACCGGACGGTAGGCATTCAGGCATGACACTGTTGAGCTTTTTGGGATGGGCATAATAGTAGCAGTCTTAAGGCATGTTGGGACAATCGCCTGGAAAAGTGAGGTGTTAAAGATGTCTTAACTAAATAATAAATGAATAAAATGACTTTTCAGCTGCTGGGTGGAGTTTCAGCCATGGCAGGGCCTCGTCTGGTCGTCACCATCGTCCTCCTGTGGATACTGACTCTGACTGAATGCCAAGGTAACACAAAACCCACTTTCCACCTTCACTCTCACCTGCTGTGCTTCTAGCTGCTCTTTTTTTCCTTTTCACTCCTGTGGTATGTGGGTATCATCAGCATAGCAGTGGTAGGAGAAGCCACGCGCCTGGATGATTGGGCCCAGTGTGGTTGTATGTAGTGAGAAGAGGAGAGGGCCAAGCACCGATCCTTGAGGTACCCCAGTGGTTAGACTATGTGACTTAGACACACCACCCCTCCAAGATACCTTCAACGACCTGTGAGGTAGAACTCAAACCAGCAAAGTTCAGTGCTAGTGATGCCCAGATCAGGGAGGGTAGACAGGAGGATCTGGTGGTTCACTGTGTCAAAAGAGGCAGACAGGTCACGCAGAATGGGGGCCGATGACCTGGACACGGCTCTTTTCAACCGCAGGGTGTCGACAACGGACAGAAGAGCCGTCTCAGTGGAGTGGCCAGTTTTGAAGCCATATTGGTTGCTATCCAACAGGTCATTCTGGGAGAGAAAGCCAGAAACCTGGGCGAAAACGACTAGTTCAAGAGTTTTTGCTTGGAAAGGGAGGAGAGAGACCGGTCTGTAGTTGCTTGCTAGTGAAGGGCTGAGTGTAGGTTTTTTGAGCAGTGGGGTTACTCTAGCCTGCTTGAATGCAGTATGGAAAGTACCAGTAGTAAGTGATGTGTTGATTATGTGCGTGAGATCAGGTAAGAGTGTGGGGGAGAGAGCTGTAGGAGATGGGAGGAGATGGGCTCCAGGGGTCAGGTGGTTGGTCAGTTAGAGAGTAGCAGCTTGGAGACGTCAGCCTCAGAGATAGGAGAGAATGTGGACAGTAGTGTGTTGCATGTGGGTGGAGACTGGCTGTGAATGTGTGGAGTGGAGAGCTGACTGCTGATGGCTTCCTTTCTTAGTGAAAAAAGTGGCGAAGTCATCAGCAATCAGAGAGGTGGGGGGTGGAAGTGGTGCAAGAAGAAGTGAATGTTGTGAACAGTTTGCGGGTGTCTGAAGTAGGGCTGTGACGGTAATGATCTTTTCTTCCCGCGGTAATAAAGCAACAAATTACTGCGATTTACCCCACCCCCCACCCGGCGCCGCCCTCCGACTCTCACGCAACACAAAAGGCCAACCCATAACGTTTGCACATGAACAACTTGTTTATTTTTCTAAAAAATTCTCGGGAAGGCTGATTACAACTTAGAAAGTGATTGCAAACTCACAAATATTTTACATTCTAACATTTTTACGTTTTAATATTTTATATTTTAATATTTCATATTTTAATTCACATAATGCTGTAGGCTATACAATAATGGCGTCTGAAGCAGCATGAACAGGTAGGCTATATGTAGCCGCATTAAAAGTGTTTTAATTATTTTTCAAATCAAATGACAAGAAGATGGTAAGGGAACATTAGGCTAATGGTTTTTAAACATGCAACATAATTGAACATTCATGATGTCGGTAGGCTATCTAGTACAATCACTGCTTGTATAAAGTGCTGCAAAGAAATTGAAATGTATTCATTCTTTATTTTACGGTCTTTTTATTTTACGTGGCAAACACAGATTAATCAAATTAATCATATTATCAAGTTTGACCGCAACTTCCTTCCGTAATTCCAGCGTGGATATTTACCTGGCTGAATTACTGAAAGGCGTGGCAAACGCAGATGTGCTGAACGGCAAATTTCGGTTTAACCCTTTCGCACGTACGGTCACACCGGTGTGATTAAACTGGTGCGATTAGAACACTAGATTGGAGAAATTCTAGCTAATTTTAGCTTTGAGGAAACAGCGATTTAACTCTAAAAATATAGCAAATGCTAACTGAAATCTATAAGAAACTTAATAACACAAATGAAAACAGAACAAACCATATAAGGTAACACACGTGCTACATACCATAACAAATAAGTTACATGCGAAAGGGTTAAATTTCCCGTTTTATGGACACAGCAGTAGTGCCCAGTGTCCGAAATGAACCTGGTTATGAATCCAGTTCCCTAACAGCTGAACCACTCTGCTGTGTGTTCTTCCTCTGCAGACACACCTGTTACCTGCCTCTTCTCTGAGGCCTGTGTGCTGCCGTGCAGCTTCAAACCCTCACCTGAAGAGGTCATTACCTGGCAAACACTGGCTGGACAGGAAGTCACTGTCCACAGCTACTACTATGGCGCTGACCAGCTAAAGCACCAAGACGGGCGCTACAAAGTACGGACCTCTCTCTTTGGGGACCTGATCTCCCATGGCAACGCATCCCTGCTGCTACAGAACACCAGCATTCAGGACCAGGGCAGATACAGCTGTAAAACCCACAACCAGAGGTCCTTTGTAAACGTGACAGTGGAGGGTAAGTCTCCCCACAACCATCTCCTGCTAATGCCTTCATGACCCACAGTGTTTCTGGTGTTTAACAGAGAATCCCCCTCTGGGTATTCGTGACATTCACTGGCCATTTCCATTACTGTCCTGAAATAATAAAATACTTTAACAAACCAAAAAGGGTTTAATAAAAGTATCTAAACACACCCGATGCCATACATGGTTCCACGAATATCATGTACGTACACAGCTGATTAAAACACCCACTGACTGATGTGGGGTCTCTCAGTCTTGCTAATGAACTGAATTTCAGAGGGCTCATGTCCCTTCATGCATCACAGTCTGATTTTTGCCTTTGTTTTTCATTTGCTAATTCTGTCAGCTTTACCCACCCTGATGTTATGCTGCGTGTTACAGTCTGAGCTGCTCCTTTCCTCTGCCTTCCCATGTGTCTTTGGTTATGATTCATGACTAGTTCAAGCCAGAGATCAAGCGGAAAACAAAATATCTCAACCTAAGTCTGAACTTATTTCCCATGTTCAACAGCAGTTAGATTTACATGCCTGAGTTGCAAACTGTCAACACTGCACTACTTTTTGTTCCATGTAACAAACAGAAATGTGTTCATTTTAAAGTGCAATAAGGTTATGATTTGCTGATGTAAATTTATCACTTTAGAAATTCTAAGGATTTAAAGCCATAAGTGTATGGCTTCATCAGCTCATCCATGTTCTCGATATTTAATGTCATAACATCTCATATTATACACAGCAGGGTTTCTTTTTCTAGAAACTCTTCATTGGGAAGATAAGTTATCTAACTGGAACTGGAAAACAAAAGGTTTTCAGAGGGAAGATATACTGTGAGCAGTACTCCATACAAAAACAACAGCAATGATTGGATGGTCACAAGTGTGACATCACCCCAGCCTTTTCCCATGATTACACACTGCTCTCCTACCACAGCCCTGTGGGTCGGTACACTGGGGTGAATAATCTCTCAGTTTTAGGTCTTCACATCAATGGTGATGATGGCCTCCAGCCAAATGGGACAGAAGCTCTTATCCCTGGGAGAATGTCCTTCTAAATACCTCGGCTGGATGTACCCAGCCGTCTCTGGCCCCTTTTTCACCCATCTCCAGGGGTCACAGCGACACTCTTAGTCAGCAGGTTTTCCAGAATCTTAACTCTGGTCTCTCATCTCTCTCTGTAACCATATTCCCGGTGTGAACGTACGGTAAGCCTGTCAGCAGCACTTGAGCGATCGCAGGATCGGACAGCTCCAAAAGTAGCGGAGCTGCGGAGAGCTGAGCCGCGTGGAGACGAAGCAAGCAGAGCGACACGGTTTGTTAACGGGGTTAGAGAGGTGAGACAAGTGTAGCTAGTCGGGGTGAAAGTGCGGGTTAGTGTCAGGAAAATTGGACGACGAACATCGGAACTGGGAGCCCAGTCGAGGCAGATGGAAACGGAGAACAATATCGTCGCGTTAGTTAAGTGGAAACAATCCCACTATTATTATTTTTTAAGTGTGCTTCCTTTATTTTGTCATCATTTGCCTTATACTAACAGCAAACAACGTGCTCTTGTCAACCGCTCAAAAATTGTTCCTGGTGCAAATAGTCTGGTCGCTCAGGAAAACTGGACGACTAACGTCGGAGCTGGGAGCCGAGTCATAGCAGGTGGAAACGGAGAACAGTACGGTCGTGTCAGGTAAACGGGACCAAGCCCACTTTTTAAAGTGTGATTCCTTTCTTTTATCATGATCTGCCTTACACGGACAGCAATCAGCGTCCTCTGTCAACCGCTAAAATCAGACTGAGCCTCTGCAGACAAAAGTCTTGCTCCAAAAAGGTGCTGAGCACAAATGCGAATTTTTGAAAGTTTATTAAATAATTCACAGAAACCTTTGGTAGAATGACTATAGTAAAGGATATTGGGTAGGATGCCGTTAGAGACGTACAAGTAGACAATCCATGTGTTTATCGTTACTGAAATGTAATCAGTGCTGGCTAATATGCGTTTTATGAGTAGCCTGCAGACAGACACCTGTCGGATGAAAACCACAATCTATAACGAGCTGTAACTATTCGAATCTGAGCACCCAAACTAAACACAAGCGGGCAACTTTCTCAGCAGATTCTACGGGTATTTCCTTTAATATTGAAATGACAGTATAGTGATATAACGACATCAAGTAAATCTCTCGTTTTTGTTCGCAGTGTTATGCAGTCAATATTATACTCACTCGAAGAGGTGAAATATAGCTTGTCTCGCTAATCAAGTTGTGTTCAAAGAAAATGAAAGTGGCTCGTTGACTCGTAGATTAGATGGTCCAGACTGAACGTTACTACACAGTATGTGAAATGAGACATTAAAGTGGCCATCTATCTTGCTCGTTACCCGTGTACTCGCTGCGCTTGCCGGAGCTGTATGCGGTTGTAACGGGTGGTATCTTGCGTTGTGTGTTTTAATATGATGTTACGTGGGTCGGCGAGCGAGCGGGTTTCGAACCGAGGTTCTTACTGCTCGCTGCCAACCCCTTAAAGCCAGCGTCGTTGCCAGTTGAGCTAAAGGCAAATTGCCGTTAGCCTGTCGGCGACAACGCTACTTAACCAGGTCTCAGAGGGAGTGACGTAGCCGCTGCAACCACTCGGCTACCTGCTACCCGCTACCTAAGGCTTTACGCAGGACTCACACGAGCTACTTCAGCTCCGCTACACGGTGAACAGCGTGGATATGAGGACTCAGCAGCCCCGTGTCTGTTCTGTGCATTTAGGACACGCCCCTTTAAGAAACGCAATCAGGGCGCAGGATTACCAGAGGCGGGGAAAAACAGCCACGAGCGAGCGGGACTGAGGAGGAATGAATGAGATTTTCAGCGTGAATAAGCGAGGGGAGCGGCACGGGTTGTTAACGGTGTTAGTGGGGTGAAATAGGTGTAGCTAGTCGGTGTGAAAGTGCGGGTTAGCGTCGTCGCTCGGGAAAATTGGACGGTTAACGTCGGAACCGGGAGCCGAGTCGTGGCCAGTGGAAACAGAACAGTATTTTCGTGTCAGGTAAATGCAAAAAATCCCACTAGCTAGTTAGTGGGCCCGGAATTATCCTGCTGTGCGGGTGCAGGTTAAAGGTAAATCTCTCAGGTGAAAGCAGCTGTTTTGGTTTATATGTTGAATGAAGTGAATCGCCTCTCTTGAGTAAAACTGGTTTCACAGGCCAGTTGGTAAAGGAGTAAAAGTAGCTATGCGACCGCATGGGTAGGTTCGTTGTTGGTTGGGGGGGGGGGGGGGGGGGGGGGTTAGTTGAGGGCATGGCCGTAACCAGGGTTTGAAAAATAGTGAAGTTAGGATGTTAGGTTTTTGTCCAAATTACACATATAAACATTACATACATAGAAAGAGACCTGTTGCTATTTACAAGAGACACATTTTATTTGTGTTTTAATTGTAAGGTACACCATCTGAACTGGATTGTACTGAATAACTTCTCATGTGTGGAGCTTTCATATTGATATGTATTGCTATGAATAATAAATGGTATGAACATTATCTAGAGCAGGGGTCGGCAACCTTAGGCACGCATGGCACCATTTGCACGCTGGCGATAAGCGCGAGAGAAGGTTTTTAATTAATGTATTTTTTTTAATTAATGTAGTTTTTTCACGTAACTTATTTTTATGCTATGCAGTGCGCGTGTTATATTAGTGGTTCGTTATTTTTTCATTAGCATTATTAAGCTTCAGTTAGTTTCACCGCCACGTTCTTCCGGGTACGATGAGGCGCCCCTTAAAGCTGACGTCCCACCAATGAGCGGAAAGGGGCGGGGGCGGAGCGAGCTCCGGTTGAAGAGGAAATGAAATGCACTAAAGAAGCGCGGCTTTGTGATGAACCACAGTCGGCCTTTTCGACAGGGTTGCCAGTCTGATTTCATGTGACTTCACATAAAAAGCTGAAATCGTGCTACATGCTATAAAAACTGATTCCCGACAAGGTTCGCTTTGGAAAAAGCACTAAAGCACCACTCTGCCAAGTGTTTACTTACAGTAAACTGCTAACCATAGAAACAAACTGTGGCTATTCCTGCGCAGGAACGAGTGCTGAAATTGATTGATTGATTATTTCCGACCAATAATCTGTTGGTGTTATTAGTTAGCCAACGTTACTATAAAACGAAAAAATAGTATAAAACGGGACCCTGTGAATGAGAAGCTAGTTTTCGTTAATACGTTTTGATATTGTGGCTCCCCATATCAGCTACCATGTGGGGACATTTTGTGATGATGTATAAATTAAACGTTGCTCAATGTAAAGTTAATATCCAATATTGATTTGTCATTCAGCTGTCACTATGATGTTTAACTTTATATTTTTGTCAATTTTTCAAGCTGAAGTCAAATTTTCACTCTTGATCACAAAGATGGACAATACGGCTGTTTTCAACTTAATTTTCTGAAGCACCTTGAGTTGTATGCACTTTCTGTCCGAAAGGTGTCTTTTCTTTTAAATATGTTTATGCTCCCAAAAAGAAGCATATGGATGCCTGTTACGGCCAGACTCCTGCCAAAGGTGACTACAGGCAGTCACAGGGCAGTTGGCAGGACAAATACTCCGCACATAATAATACAACAACCCGGCTACTCACTCTTCCGAGTTTGGTCCAGCCGGGCAGAAGGCGCAGCGGCGAGTGCTTCGCAGTTGTATGCAAATTAAGACAACTATTCATCAGCATGCAAGGTCATTGATTAATACCATGGTGCGACCAAATCATGTGCTGGTGCGACCAGCTGAGAAAGTTGGTAGCACCAGTGCTACCAGTGGAAAAGTTAGTCTGGAGCCCTGCTATCATACAGCACCTTTACTGTGTGGACACAGTTCTACATGTGGTATAGGCGGGCATAGGTCAGGGCAGGATGCCTGGGGGCTTTTTGTGTGGGTCCCAGTGCATGTGGGTGTGGAGGGGAATGAAAGGTCAAATGATGCTGCTAAAGCTGCACAGGGTTTGGGGGGGATGACACTTGCCTTCAGCAGGGCAGATGTGGGGAACAGAATGGGGTGGGCGTAGGTCACAAATGACATCAGGAGTGGAACATGGAAATTAGGAGCAGGTATCAATCAGTCTGTGATGGAGAAAGGGCCTGTGATTTGCAGGTTTAGGCTGGGATGTTTTGGTTTGAGGGCAGGGATTCCAGGTGGTGGGAAAACATCCTCATGGTGGCTGTGAAAAGTCTGGGAAACCAGGAGCAGAAACACATGGGCTTTTCAAGTGTGTGGGCTTTGCTAGGGAGAGAAGAGTTATTCTGCAGGCTGGCAGATGTAGAGGTTTCCTTCTATGTAGATGGTTCTGGGAGCACATGAGAATGAGGTAGGGAAGAAATAAGTAAAAGTGAATTAAGTAAAAGGAGTGTAATAAGAAGTATTAAGCAAAGTCAGTAAATTAGAAGTAAGGTCATTTAAAGTAAAAGAATAAGTTAAGAAAGTAAGTAAAAGTAAAGGTAAGTTAAGAAAGTAGAAGTAAGTGAATTGAAAGTTAGGTAAGTCATGTAAGATAAGAGTTAAGTAAAAAGTAAAGGGAATGTGCAAGTAAAAGTAAGGAAAGTAAGCTTATTTGTAACTTAAATAAAAGCAAAGTGTAAGGACAGTAACTACAGTGTTTCCCACAAGTCTGAAATATACTTGTGGTGGTATCCGGCGGAAAGGGCCGGTATTACCTGCTGGCACAAAAATGGTCCTCTACATGTGCCAAACAAAAATGTGTGACCTTTAACACAATATTTTGATTTATTGAATATTTCTATTAATTTCACATAATATATTTCACAGATCGACCCCCCAACCCTCCCCTCCATCTACCCACATGGGAGGAGTAAGACAAAGCAAAAAATAATAATAATAATAATTATAATAATAAGGATAAAACACTCCAACGCCTGTGCTTATGGGAACGCCTCTGGTGCCGGTCCATTTAGAGATATTCACAGACATGCAGCCAGGTGCTCCCCTGACCGACCCCTGGAATTGAGAACAAGCTTGAATCTAGTTTGGCCTCTGCATTTCGTCTCACTGTTGACTGCAATTGTAATTTCACGTCAAATTAACTGACAGATGTAATTATTGAGGCTTATACGTTTATTTATTGCCATTTCACGCTAAATGCTAATGTTGGCTAAATTACCTGTGGTGCAGTGCATCTCTCTTCCTCACACCATATTCTCTTAAAATATTTTTGAATAGTCATATCTGCTGAGTAAATGCATGAAAAATGAGTAGCTTAACCTTATCTAAAGTTAGTCTGTGTCTTTCTAACTGCCGTAGCCTGAAGAGAAAATAAATTATAATCTTTCTTATCTTTAGCCAGGACAACTTTGCTGCATGTTTACATTTACATTTATTTATTTAGCAGACGCTTTTATCCAAAGCGACTTACAAAAGTGCATACAGTAGGTACAGCGACAGTACGGGGACAGGATGTGTACAGTTCCACAATGAGACAGTTCTCAGCTGAGAGCAAGGTCTGTTTGAGGACGCAGTACTATCAGCCTAAAGGGCAACTAGTACGATACAATTTCGAACGGCAAACTTCAACAGCTTCAAACGGCACAATGAGCGTCAGGGTAAACGCGGCAACAAGAGACAAAATTTAAAAGCACAATTTAAAAAGCACAGCAATTTACGACAGCACTGATGGGCGGGGGGGGCAGCAATTGTGTGCTGGGTCAGTCCAGGTAGAGTCTGAAGAGGTGCGTCTTCAGGCCCCGTCTGAAGGACTGGGGTGAAGAAGCTGTCCGTAGCGAGACCGGGAGTTCGTTCCACCACTGGGGAGCGATGTCTGGCAGAACGAGCACCTCCTGCCTTGACCATGCAGGGAGCAAGGCGTCCAGTTGCTGCTGAGCGTGTGGCACCAATGGTCACGTTACGTGTGCTGAATACGCTCTTGAGTTTTGTAGCTACCAACGCAACATAGTTGCTGCTTTCTTTCATAGAATTCAAAGCTACTACCAAAGTCAGAGCACAATTACACAATACGGAGAAAAGGAGTTGCTTTGCCTGTTCCGTGCTTGTAAAATATCCACCATGTCCGCATCTTCTAATGTAACACCAGAGAACCTCCCTCTCTCTCTGTTTCTGTGTTTCTCTGCAGAGCATGTGCGATTGTCAGCAAATTCTTCTCGCAATAGCAGAATGAACAGGTACGGGAGGGTAGAGCGAGGGGAGATTTTTCACTAGTTAATCGATCGCGGATGCAATTGTTCTCTCGGACGGATAAAAAAATGCTAAAAATAACAAATGCTAAAATGGGGCGCCAAATATACTTTGGCGGCCGTTAATATACCTGGGCGTCCCAGCTATGTGTGGGAAACACTGACCTAGTAAATAAAGTAAATAGTTAAACAGTAAGTTAAGTAAGTAAAAATAAGTAAAATTAGGTAAGTGTGTTCTTCCTGGTTTTAAGCTTCATTAATGCATTAACGCAGTGGCCTTGCATTCCAGACTGTGGTCTCAGTGTCTGCAGGACTCCTGACCAGTGGGTGGCAGCAATACAGTATACAGCATTCCGTCTGCCACCAAATCCTAGAGGAGGAAGATGACCACACCCTCAGACTTACCTTAATTTAGTTCTGAACTTTCTTGGTATCCTTACTAGGGCTGGGCAATATAGCCATCGCGATATATCGCATAGATATTTTATTGCAATAACAGCTATACCCGGTATGTGGCGTTAGGTTTCTTCCCATATGTTTTTTTCCCTTTAGTCATACCTTATATCGCATGTACAGGGTATTGACAGATCTATACAGGTGAATCGGCATGCCACTAACTTGTCTTTGCTGAATTACCCTACCATTTTTTCTCACCTGGAGCCAGACTTTTGTGGTTTTGCACACCTATCCAAAGAGTACAGAATCTAGCTCTTTGGTGGAGGCTATTTGCATTGAACAGCAATCTTGGAGAGAGACAGCTTCGGTGAATGCAAGGTACTGGCTAGGAAACTTTTACTACTCATACTTCACTAGGTATCTCCCAAAATTAGCTTCGTTTTTTGCAACAAGATGGTTTCTTTGCAGTGCCAGGTGATACATGTTAATGTAAATAATAAACCTGTTTAGGTAGCCAATTTCTCATATGGAGGTAGATAATCTTACTTTGAATCAGTGTCCTTTATTTTGGAAACGCTGGAATATTACTCAGTGGTAGTCGATCAAGCAAATTCTTGATGTAGGACAAATAAAATGTGCTAAACAGTAGCAAGTCGGCTATGCACCTAAATAAATTTTATACAGTTAGAATGCATATATTTTTATTCATGGGGAACACAAGCTTAAACAACCTGTTTAAAATTTTGTTCAATATATTTGAGTAGAGCTGGCTAAATTGGTGAAGATTAGCAGCAGCACAGGATAGAACAGGAAGGCGGTACAGACTGTAAAAGGGTTTCTTCAGGGGTGAACAGGGGATATAAAACTGTTACATACACAACTGAGGAATGAACATGTCAGCTCTCACATTCATTTCTTTGGTTGTTCCTCCTTTGGAGAATTGGTATCAGAGTACGCCTGAAAATGGGTGTGGACCTGCGTGCCAAGCGTGCAAGTCATGTTCTGCAGAGCTCATTTCGGCCACTTTCTCTACTCTTATACTTAACACATGTTACTGTTTTTACGTGTTATCCATTTATACAGCTGGATATTTACTGAGGTGAATCCAGGTTAAATACCTTGAGCAAGGGTACAGCAGCAGCACCCCAGCAGGGAATCCTCCCTGCCACATTTTGGTTACAAGCACCGCTCCTTACCGCTATGCTACACTGCCACCCAGCTACTGAAACTGGGGGATCCATGCTGGAAACTGCAAGCTGTTAAGAATACTCCTGGTCATCTCCCAAATTGCAGATAACGGATGAGAACTGCAGGAGAGGGAGAAGGGGTTTTCATTAATTTTACAGATTTAAATTTCCAAAATGTGATACTGAACCTACGTTCTAAAACTGTTCTTAGTGGAATTATCTTACAGCTAAATCTGGCACTATATGTAATGATGCAGTTGTTATGTTCTTTCCCTTTCAACTGAATAAGTTAATAAATAAAATGATTTTTCAGCTGCTGGGTGGAGTGTCAGCCATGGCAGGGCCTCGTCTGGCCGTCACCATCGCCCTCCTGTGGATACTGACTCTGACTGAATGCCAAGGTAACACAAAACCCACTTTCCACCTTCACTCTCACTTGCTGTGCTTCTAGCTGCTCTTTTTTTCTTGTCACTCCTGTGGTATGTGTTTAATGTGTATAAGGAGCTAGGTGTATGTAAATCTGTGAATATATCTGTGGATTCTGGTACCTGACAGCTGAAAAATGACCCTGAGTTGAGTGATTAATTCTGTGTCGTTTCCCCCCCAATGAAACATATATATATATAGTATAAAGAGAGTTCAAAGGAGAAAAAGAAAAGAAAAGAGGATGCGATGTGGGAGTTGGCAGGGAAGGGTAGACACACAGACAGTAAAAGAAAAGAGAGGAATGAACAGTCAGGATAGAGAGGCCATGCTGATGGCTGACAGGGTTGTGGGGTTGGTGGGGGGTGTTGGACAGTTATGAATTATGATGTTATGAATGGATGACATGTACTGTATTGTCATATCCCTTTATGTTCCTTTGATACTTCTATTGCTTTGTCCGGTTTGAGGTGATCACTCATTAGATAACCATTGAAATACAGACTTGTTTTTGTACTTTGAGTTTTGATATGTGTTTAGACAGATTGATCTTGGTGTGTGGTACATTACAGGGTAAGGGAATGGTCTGGGAGGTTTAGCAGAAGAAGAGAATGACCATTTTGGACTTGATGGCATTACGTGGTTGAATATATTTGAAGTTTTAATTTTGTGGTAATGAGTACTGTTGTGCCAGGTAAGTAAAAGGGGAGAATTTTCCATTGTGAAAGTGAAATGGTAAGAAAGGACATCCTTGCCTAGTTCCGTGATGGAGAATGAATGAATTAAAAACGACCCTATTTGTTGATTACTCTGGTGTTTTGTATAGAATTTCTAACCATTTGCTGAATTGAGTCAATTGAGCCAAAGTCCATGCTGTTGGTGAAAAGGGACACTTAGTTGTGCCAAATTTGCTCTCTGCATCAAACACAACCACAACAGCGGTTACCGTTGACATGTATTAAGCTGGTCAAACATAGTGTTATTGGAGCTGCCCTTTCGAGAGGGTAGTGTCATAAGAATGGAATGTAGGAAGGTATCCCAATTTGCCACTCAATTCACATTGAGTTTACGGATGCTGAAACACACAGACAGGTTCTGACACATACTATGTAAAATTAAATGGTTGTTATCACATCAGTCTGTTACTGTTTACTTTCATATCAGTCATCCACACAAACATACACAGCTCAAGGGTAACACAGGGGAGTATTGCAGTATCTTTCTCAGGAGCACAGCAAAGGATCGAACCTGCAACCCTTTGGTTAGGAGCCCGGCTCCCTAACAGCTGAACCACTCTGCTGTGTGTGATTCCTCTGCAGACACACCTGTTACCTGCCTCTTC
This sequence comes from Megalops cyprinoides, assembly GCF_013368585.1. Lineage (NCBI taxonomy): Eukaryota > Metazoa > Chordata > Actinopteri > Elopiformes > Megalopidae > Megalops > Megalops cyprinoides. The sequence continues at coordinate 67,570,769 of NC_050584.1, read as the reverse complement.
TCTGAGGCCTGTGTGCTGCCGTGCAGATTCACACCCTCACCTGAAGAGGTCATTACCTGGCAAACACTGGCTGGACGGGACGTCATCACTGTCCACAGCTACTACTATGGCGCTGACCAGCTAAGTCACCAAGACGGGCGCTACAAAGGACGGACCTCTCTCTTTGGGGACCTGATCTCCCACGGCAACGCATCCCTGCTGCTACGGAACACCAGAATTCAGGACCAGGGCAGATACAAGTGTTACACCAGCACCAAACTCGGCAACCAGGAGTCCTTTGTGAATGTGAAAGTGGAGGGTAAATCTCCCCACAACTATTACATTTTACATTTATTTATATTTATTTATATACTTTTATCCAAAGCGACTTACAAGTGAGGTATCATACAACAGAAGCGAAAAACCATACAGAGTCAACAATATTAGAAGCACTGCGTGACCAAGTTTCAAAGGTTGGCCAGGCAAGGTACCAACTAGCAGGTAAAGCTAACGAGTGTGTTAAACCATTAGATTATTTTTTTTTATAATTTTGTTTTATAATTTCGTTGGAAAGCATTTTGAGGGATTCCTTTAGGGGGTAGTGTTCAGGTGCTCAGGTGAGAGCGGAAGAGCTGTGTCTTCAGATGTTTCTTGAAGGCAGAGAGGGACTCGGCAGAACGGATGTGGTGTGGAAGTTCATTCCACCATTGGGGGGCGACGGCGGAGAAAGTCCTGGATAGTGATTTTACTCCGCAATGTGACGGGACCCCCAGATGCCGTTCGGTGGCAGAGCGTAGCAGTCGGGAGGGAACATAGGGTTGCAGCAGTGAGTTCAGATACTTAAGTGCAGTTTTGTTGGTCACCCTGTACGCAAGCATCAAGGCTCTGAACAGGTAGCTACAGTTGAACGAGACCAAGGGAGGAGTAACTCTTTGGTTGGTTGAAAACCAGACATGCAGTCGCATTCTGTATCAACTGCAGAGGCTTAATGGTGCATGCAGGTAGGCCAAGAGGGCATTGCAGTAGTCCAGTCTTCAGACAAGAGCCTGGACAAGGAGCTGTGCAGCAGACTCAGATAGGGAGGGCCCGATTTTCCTGATGTTGTACAGCGTGAAACAGCGTGTCCTGTTTCAGCTTTGAGTCATTTAATCACCAAATTCTAAATTCTAATCGAAATTCTTCCTCTACAGTAATGTTTTACAGATTTCTCCAAGACACAGGACTGGCATGCTTTAGGAAATTCTGCCCCCTTAATTACAGACACTAAAGAATTCTGATTTTCTGTGTCTTATGAATATTCATTTGGGGAATAAAAGAGCAATGGTCCTCATGATAAAATGTTGACAGTAATATCATTTACCTACACAGATGATTAAAACATCCAGTAACTGATTCAAAATTTCTCAGCTTTGCAAATGAGCAGAGTTTTAGAGCAGAATCTGATTTAAAGGGATTGGTTGGCCATGTCCCTTCATGCATATTCTTGAGCCAGTGGTTTTCTGAAGCAGGAATGAACTCTGTTCTGTTTCCACAGTCCACAGGTTTAAGATTTGCCTCAGATGGTCTGTATGTAGACCATATGTTTAAGTCCACACTGAGAGTTCTGCCTTTGTTAAAGCTTTGTATTCTGATTCAGTTTAAAAGCATGGCTGAAGATAAAGAAGTAAGGAACGTGGAAGGAACATTTCATAATAACCTCAGATGATCTGTATATGGACCATATATTTAAGTCCATACTCCTCACAATGAGAGTTCTGCCTCTGCCATTGCTAAAGCTGTGTTTTCTGATTTACCAGTTTAAGAGCTGAAGAGGGATGTTCTACAACAGACGATCGACATCTAGTGTAGCAACACAGATAGCACTGGAACCTTCTAGATAAAGGAGTAAGAATCATGGAAGGAGCATAAGACCCAAATATCTAGTCAACACAGAATATCTATGATGTGTGGTGTCATAAATGCATTACCTGCACTATATTTACTGCTATTATGACATCATTGCAGCTCCCATCAAATCAGTGAGCATGGAGAGGACCAGAGAGGGAGTGGCCTGCATGTCCCAGGGCATCTACCCCACCCCTCGCATTTCCTGGTCCACTGATCCACCCACACCATCAGGAACCCTGCAGGACTCCAGCCATCTGACTGCAGATGCCCAGGGACTGTTCTTAGTGAACAGCACAGTGAGGATGCTGGGAAATCTTTCTGACCACGCCTACATCTGCACCGTGTCCAAAGAGGACGGGACCGGGGAGTGGAGGGCCTCGTTCAGACAGCAAGGTACCGCAGCCTGGATTACATCACCAGTTACATCATCACTGCCAGTAATCTGGAAGATGCTGAAATTACAGTCTCATTTGTGATATTAACACATCTATTGGAATCGCTTACCAGCAGTAACTGCAACTCTTGACACAGTGTCCATGAACCTTGTTTCTATCCCCACAGTCCCACAGCTTACCTCAGCGCCTCCTAGTGGCCTGGAGGGGCACATAATTACAGTGCAACACAGCTACTTTGCTACTTTTCATGCTGTGAATTATTGACTGAGCTCCTAAGGGGGGAACTAAGTTCATATTTAACAATCTGCTCTGTAAAATGCCCTGTAGTGCCCTAATCCATGCTGTCTTACAATTTGGAACTTTCAGTCTTGGTGTTAAACAAAAGCATTAAATCAAAGATTCAGTGCTTCCACAAAACCCAGAAAAGAAATAACATCATAGATCAAATGGGCTTTTCTCTGGAACAGTGTGATCATCTTACTGGACCGGGTCTGTCAGGTTGTGGAGGGCTTGGTCTAAGTGTAACTCAGCTTGTATTTGATTGTCCTTTCAGGGGACATCCATAGAAAAGTGGGCCAAACCCTGGCCATCCCCTGCCCTGTACCAAAGCCCAGCCTCCAGAACTTCACTCAGACCTGGACCTTCATGGGACAAACCCCGCCCATCCTCACACACAACAGCGGCACCTCACACCGGCATATCTCAGACCTGTGGAAGAACCGGGTTCTTCTGCTGTTAATTACTATTGTCTATCAATCTGGAATGTCTTAACCCTCCTGTTATGTTTGGGGTCAATTTGACCCCATTCAATGTTTAACGTCTCTAAATAAATTTTTTTTGCTTCATATTTAATGACTTTTCCTAATTTAATAGGGACAACTGGTTAAACACAAAATTAACATGATGATATGTTTTTAATGCCCTGTACTCATGTTGTACGCATTGGTGTTGTTTGGGGTCAATTTGACCCCAGGGTGTTTTAGCTGTTTAAAACATATAAGAAATATCAACTTTTTACACACATTTGTTTTGCTTGTTTTGGATGATATTGCGGACACTGCAACATACAATTTTATAATATAATTTTATAAAGTAATATAAGACTTCCCTCTGTTTTAGGGCCATAATCTATCATAATAATGCCTGTAGTAGTGCGAGAACCACGGACAATTCACATGACATGAGGGAGGGGAAAACATAATTTCCATGAGAATTTTGATATTTCCCGTGCTGTGAGGGAGGGGAACTATGGTTCCCACACCTGTGTCTGCGCATGACAGTAGGGGAGGAGCAAACATACAAAAGCTTGCACAGCATCCTTCAAAGCCATTCCTCTTGGTGCTCTGTGTGCTCTCTCTTTATGCTCTCTCTCTCTCTCTATTGAAAATGAACTCTAAGCAAAAGTTTTCTGCCAATGAGGATTTGTCACAGCTGTTTGCCAGTGAGAGTGACATAGAGGAGACTGTATATGAGACAGAGGATAACGTTGAGGAGGACCCTGATTATGAGGCATCCTCCTCTGATGAGAATGAGACTTAAAGTGTTGACCCTCCTGTTTCTCAACCACCAGAAGGCATGTTACCTTCAAAAAATGGAAAGTTATTATGGTCCCTCTCCCCACTTGAATGTCAGGGTAGACTTAGTGCTGCTAATGTTATCAGGATGGTTTCAGGCCCCACCAGATACGCTGTCAGCCATGCCCAAGACATAAAATCAGCTTTTGAGCTCTTGATAATCAATTGAAAAGAATATACTGGAGATGACAAACTTGGAGGGGAGGCGTGTGTATGGGGGCAGTTGGAAAGACTTGGATGTGACCCACTTGCAAGCCTATATTGGGTTGCTCATTTTGGCAGAAGTTTACAAGTCAAAAAGCGAAGCAACAGCAAGCCTTTGGAATGCTGGCACTGGAAGGGCAATATCTCCAGCAACTATGTCTCTACAGAAATTTCATCTTTTCTCCCGTGTCATACGCTTTGATGATAGAGAAACAAGGCAGGGCCTAAGAAAGCGTGATAAACTCACAGCAATACGGGATGTATGGGACAAGTGGGTTCAGCGATTACCTTTTCTTTACAATCCAGGCCCCCACATGACTGTGGATGAATGTCTGAGTGCATTTCGTAATAACAAAAAATCAGTACTTAGAAATAATATAAAGGCCTTAACATACCAAAAATATCTTTCTCTTCGATTTTAGGTTAATCAGTGAGATTTTATGGTGATTGTCATGTTTTTCCATAGTCGCATAATAGGTATTCTACATGTATAGGGGTGGGGGTGGGGGGTGGGGGGTTATTTAAAGCCTATTTACGTAGTCAACAAAGAAACATAAAGTACCTGACACATAAATTTGGGTAGCAGTTTTAATTTCCACCATTTTCTGGAGGTTTAAATTGCTGGGGTCAAATTGACCCCAAACATAACGGATGTTATATAAATATATGCTATAAATATAAATATGAATTGAATTGAATTGAATTGCTGTGTGCTTTTTGTGTATTTTTTTCTTGTTACCGCCTTTACTCTAGCACTCATTGCGCTGTTTGAAGTTGGATCTTATTAGTTGCCCTATACCCTGTAGCTCTATAAATTAGCTCTCAGCTGAGAACTGTCTCATTGTGGAACTGTACACATCCTGTCCCCGTACTGTCGCTATACTTGCTGTATGCACTTTTGTACTTCGCTTTGGATAAAAGCGTCTGCTAAATAAATAAATGTAAATGTAAATAATCATAGGCTCTCTCTGTCACAATGACACACTATCTACCCCCCCAACACACGCACACTCACATGCAGAAGTACACAAATATGCACATTATGAACGTAGAAACACCCACACATACAAACCAGTGAACCACCAACACATTTACACACATACTCACACATGCATATTTATGTGTATTCTCAAACACATGCACACTCAGACATACACTTTGCACTGCTTAAGATTTCCTTACTAAGTGTGACAGGACTTATGAGACGGAGTTATGTGAGCTGTATTGTGTCTGCTGTGGTATAGAGACTGATTGTGTGTGAGTCTGTGTGTGTGTGTATGCGCATGTATGTGTGCATGTGCGTGTGTGTGTGTGCGCATGAGCATGCGTGTGTGTGTGTCACAATGTTTGTGAGTATGTGAATGTGTGTGAGTGTGTGTGCATGAGCATGCATGTGTGTGTGTGTCACAATATGTGTGTGAATGTGTGTGTTTGTGTGTGTGTGTGTGTATGTGTGTGCACGTGTGTGTGTGTATGTTTTACACGTGTATGACCTCTCTATAACCCTGAAACCTCAAATAGGTAAGAATGAACCTATCACATATCACATAATTGAAAGCAAGAAACAGGAGGTGAAATAGCTCTGTCACTAATGATTATCTACACCCTCTCTTACACACACACACACACAAGCACACTGAAGTCGAACGTGTACCGATTGTTTAACTGACGCGTTGATTTTAATATTTATTCTGGATTGTATTGTATTATTTCAGCTGGTGTGAGTGCATTATTATTCAAACTTGATTATAGAAAACTGATTTTTTTCACATTTTCACTGGAGTGTGTTATTTTAAGATTTGGGTGTTATTTGATGCAGATACCTAAAGGTGAATAAGGTAATAATAATTGTATTATTAACAGACACATTACTGTAGAACACTCAGTCCCCACATGGATCAAGCATGACATCACATTACATCACATTCATTTAGCAGATGCTTTTATCCAGAGCAGCTTCCAGCACAATAGAGCATGTGTGCATTTATTCAAGTTGAATGAGCAACAGTGTCAGACCGGGCTAACAACGCTCCCAGAGCAGTGAGTGTGGGTACAACATTACTCAAGCACTACCACAAGTTAACTTGTGCTAACCTGAAACTACAAAGGCTGGAAAACTAAGGGACGTCAAGTAGAGACACTACAATACATCCCAGTGACTAGATCACAGTATCCATAAGGCATTGCGATATTACAAGTAAAATAAGCAGCAAGTGATACGAGTGAATTCATGTAAGTCATTGTTGTAAAACCTTCAGGATCCACATATTCATGTACAACGTCACTTTTCTTTGAGGAAACCATCACTGCTTGATTAACTCCTTTCCTGCACTGGCTGACGCTGCACTGACCCTCCCCAGGCTGTGAGCGCCCCCTTCAGGCAAATGGCATATTGATCTCCTACACAGGTATGTCAGCAGTGTGGTTCTACCCGTCACGTGAGAATAAACCCTGCAGTCAATATAAAGTAGCACATTTACTCGCTAGATATTACATAATTCTAACCCTAAGCCCTGAAGTCATTAGCAAGTAACGCATCTACTTGACAGACATTAAGAAAGCTTACACCCGTCACTGGGGACCATGCTACACCCCCAGGGGTCCCCACTATCACCGTTCTGCACCCCTGTATCAGGTGCCAAACGGTGCACACTGAACACACATTCAACACTCAGACAACGCAGAGACAACCAAAGGCAAGAAGAGCATAGTTTTTCCCCCAGTGAGTGCGCCAAGCAGCCAAGAACACAAAAAATGAGCAGAGTACCTCCCAGTGTCTGCTTCTAAATAACGAGTTATGGATCTCATTTTGGGAACTGCTAGGACTGCAGCCACGTGCTGCTACTGCTTGATAGCCAGCTATCCTTCTCTTCTCAGGTGGTAGCGGTGAGTCAGGCGTGCAGATTCTTCTTCTACAACATCCGAAGGATCCACCCCTATCTCACTAGGGGTCCGCACTATCACCGTTCTGCACCCCCGTATCAGGTGCCAAAAGGTGCGCACTGAACACACATTCAACACTCAGACAACGCAGAGACAACCAACAGCAAGAGCACTGTTTTACTCCCTGCATTCCGTGCCCCGGGCAGCGGAGAACACCAAAAACTTCACACAGGATTATAACCAAGTGCTTAGCCAAGTGCCTTTTATAAGCGAGCACACAGGCAATCATCACATAACAGGGAAACTGACAAACGTGTATTCAAACGTGTATTCAGTATCAATTTTCATGCAAAATACGATTGAACTTTTCCAGGCCTGGCCTTCTTAACCCAGAGTCTGCGCATGATCGTTGCCTGGGGGTTGTGGTTAAATTATCTGATATCCAGCTGTGCTGTGCTCTAAAAAAGAGGAAGTTAAACCAGTAAAGCTGATAATGTGCGCAGACTGTGCGGCAGCCCTGACTCTGTATCACTGTGAACATTCTTGAAGGGGTGTGCTTTGCTCAAGCAATGTATTGTGGGTAGTAAGGAGTTGCAAACATCAGTTGAAGAGGATGGTACATGTGCAGTTTCCTCTCACTTCAGTGTCGCTTAACCCTTATCGTAAAAAAATTCTGTCAAAATTTATTTGGTTTTGAAATCTCACATTCCAGGCAAACATATGGATGATGTGACAACAAATTTAATGACAAGCTTGCTGATGAAACCTTCATGTGTCCCACCTTGACAGTGCAGAGGAAGAGGATATTAACTGTTATTATGACATCACTGCAGCTCCCATCAAATCAGTGAGCATGGAGAGGACCAGAGAGGGAGTGGCCTGCATGTCCCAGGGCATCTACCCCACCCCTCGCGTTTCCTGGTCCACTGATCCACCCACACCATCAGGAACCCTGCAGGACTCCAGCCACCCGACTGCAGATGCCCAGGGACTGTTCTTAGTGAGCAGCACAGTGAGGATGCTGGGAAATCCTTCTGACCACGCCTACATCTGCTCCGTGTCCAAAGAGGACGGGACCGGGGAGTGGAGGGCCTCGTTCAGACAGCAAGGTACCGCAGCCTGGATTACATCACCACCACCGATCTCCTGAACAGAGGGGAGTGTCTACTGAGGGCAAAATGAGGATTCATGAACCCCAGAATGCACTGTCAGTCATGTAAATTACTCATTAATTTCATTGCTTCATAAAAATCAGCATTTGACAGCACAGTACTGTAACTCCATCCATTATACAGTTCATGAAGCCACCCTCCAACATGCACCATGACCAGCAGTAATCTGGATAGTGTCATCCACTTCTGAGCCCCAAACTGAGGTTTACCACATAGTACTAAAGCTCTAGCAATCCTACAGTTTATATTTTTATAGACTAAGCTCCTAAATTTAGGTTTAGCAATCAGCTGAGTAAAGTGTGCTGTAGTGCCCTGCCCCACCCAGACCTCATACCATCATATCAGAGATTAACCTGGGCTTTTCTGTGCAGTGTGTGATCATCTTACTGGACCGGGTCTGTCAGGGTGTGGAGGGCTTGCTCTAAGTGTGTATCTCAGCTTGTGTTTGATTGTTCTTTCAGGGGACATCCATGGAGAAGTGGGCCAAACCCTGGCCATCGCCTGCCCTGCACCAAAGCCCAGCCTCCAGAACTTCACTCAGACCTGGACCTTCATGGGACAAACCCCGCCCATCCTCACACACAACAGCAGCACCTCACACCGGCATATCTCAGACCTGTGGAAGAACCGGGTTCAGGACCTTTTAGACACCGGGTCGCTCCTGATCCAGGACCCAGGCCAGAACCTCACAGGAACGTACACCTGCAAGGTGTCAGCCAACCGGACCCTGCAGCTGGTGCAGACATATGTCAGCTTCACAGGTACAGATCCAGGAAGTGAAAGATAAAAGAGGAGAAACTAAATAAAACTCAGCTGAGCTGGTCTGGAGCCACAGAGAGCTCTACTTTTGACTGATCTAAATCCATTTGTGATAATGCTATGCCAGAATTTTAAAGAATAAATCATGTCATTGGCAAAACCCCAAAGAATTAACACTGTGTTTCTGCCTGAACAAAATGGATGCATTAGAAATATTTTTGTCTCATATTTTAAGGACCCATTTATTAGCAACCAAGACAGATGATATAAGATGCTATATTGTGGACTTATATGTATTCATTGTGCAAAGATTTCCTATTTTGCATATCAATATCAACAGAATTATGCATGCTGGAGCTTGAAGTGCATATACTATGTACCATACTATGAGTTGCTTAAAGAGTGTCAGTCCTAGAATCATCAGTGTGAAGAATTGTGTCTTTATTTACAGGTGCACATTCTGGGAGTGACACCAGGAACCATGCTGCAATTGCTGTTGCTGCTGCTGTTGTTGCTGCTGTTGCTGTTGCTTATTGATATATATAAAATTGATATTTTAAGTGGATATTTCCATATTATTGGATTATATAGGATGCTTTCCCTGGAGTTTACTGTACTCATATTTGAAAAATGCATCTCATGCAGGTTTATAGTTAGTTGCCTTCAATTATTAATGTTCAGCTCAGTGCAACTGGATTTGAACCACAGGTATATAAAACAACACCTCCTTGATCTGCACTGTTGGGAGCAAAGTCCTGGTTGGTTGTAAAATGTTTGACATTTTCTGTGGCTTATTTTCTGCTTCTTGCAGGTGAGGATCTAATGGAAAAAGGAGAAGTAGTGGTACGTGGAGTGGTGGAAGGTGTCCCGTGTTTGAAGAGTAAGTTAAGCACTTTTGAATCATGGACATGACAACTTCACCTCGTTAATGTGGGGCACCGAGACTGAAGGCCTCTGGATTAGTTAGTTAAGCATTACTGGCATTTAAAGAATGGGCACGATGACATCACCTCGTTAATGTGGGACACCGGGACTGAAGGCCTCTGGATGTGGATGGGCCTGCTTTGTTCTCTCTGTGGCTCATATCCTCCTTCCTGCAGGTGATGGTAACCAGGGGAGAGGAGAAGGACCACAAGGTGGAGGAGAGGAGATACAGCCTCTGGGTGGTAATTAGGGGGGAAGAGATGGAGAAGAAGATGGAGGAGTGGAGGAACAGGAGAGAAGAGGAACAGGAACAATGTCTTCTGAGTGCTTCAGGTAATGACTCTGCGTTCATATTTATACTTGATTATGATGTATTGATGTTTTGGCTGGAGTTGACCACATTTATATTTAAACTTGACTGTAAAACACTTCATATTTTCTGCTTCTCGTAGGTGAAGATCAAAAGAAACAAGATGGAAAATAAGGAAATGGAGAGGTGGAAGTTTCTAAATAAAGCGAGCTGATTGGCTAAGGACTCACAGTAGAACATAGCTGTCTCCATGGTGATAGAGAGTGGCCCTGTGAGAGAAGGGAAGGGCAGCTGAGGCTACTGTGGCAGGCAGGGGGCGGAGCAGGCTGAATCCACAGACGCCTAATCGCCACGGATACCAGACCCAAGCAGCTGCATACCTGGATACGCAGGACGTCCCAGAGCCCAGCAGGACACCAAGATGGCAGCGTGCAGTAGGACAGCAGCTTCTCTGGCTCCCGGTTATGGTGTAAAGTTTGGTGTAAAATTTAGCGGTAGGGACTTTTCTTTCAACGTGAGTAGATGTGCAGACAACATGACCAGTGCAACTAGGCTAAAAAGGTACAGTCCGACCTAACTTCTGCACATCAACAACTTGCCCGCTTCACTTCCACCGAAGCTCAGAGCGGCACTCAGCAGACTGCAGCTCCCCACCTCACCCTCTCCGACCACATAACTATAAAATGCCAGCCGCATTACTTGCTACGGGAGTTCACAGCGGTGTTCATCGTCGCTGTTTACATCCCCCCCCCCCCCCCCGAGTACGAATGCCAATGACACGCTCAGGGAGCTTCATGATAGCATCTGCTCACTCCAAAACACGCACCCGGAGGCACTCTACGTGATTGCGGGTGACTTCAACCATGTCAACCTGACGGACATTCTACCAAAGTTTCACCAGCACGTCACCACTGCCTCCCGAGGAACGAACACACTCGATTGCGTGTACCCAAACAGACGGGGGACATAGCCAGACAGAGCCATCCCACCGCCCCCACCTCACCCTCTCCGACCACATCTCCATCATGCTGGTCCCTGCCTACCACACTCTGCTGAAGTCCGGGAAAGCAACAACAAAGACCATCACTATGTGGCCCAGTGGTGCTGCCTCCATGCTCCAGGACTGTTTTGAATGTACTGACTGGCAGATCATCAGAGAGGCAGCAACAAGCGCTGGAGATGTGGACCTGGAGGAGTATGCATCGTCGGTCGCCAGCTACATCAGCAGGTGTGTGGATGATGTTACCACCACCAGAAAAATCACCATCCACCCCAACCAGAAACCCTGGCTGAATGCAGAGGTCCTCTCTCTGCTGAAAACCTGAGACTTTGTGTTCAGGTCTGGTGACGCATCTGCACTCAGAGCAGCAAGGAGAAAGCTCACTGCGGGCATAAAGAGGGCCAAAGCTACATATGCTCTCAAAATCCAGGGTCACTTCTCCACCAACGACCCCAGAGTATGTGGAGGGGCATCAAAGGCATCACGGAGTACACCAAACGAGATGCAGGGACCCATCTCTTCCTGATGCCCTTAACACTTTTTACGCCCGTTTTGAGGATTCCAACACCTCTCCTGGCTCCAGGCTCACCCCCCATCAGGTGAGCTGCCCCTCAGCGTGACCGCAGTAGATGTGAGGAGGTCCCTGCAGAAAGTCAACCCCCGCAAGGCTGCAGGCCCAAACAACATCCCAGGCCGGGTCCTCAGGGACTGCGCATCTCAGCTGGCAGATGTGCTGACAGACTTCTTTTACACCTCACTTTCCCAGGCAATTGTCCCAACATGCCTTAAGACCGCTACCATTATCCCCGTCCCAAAAAGCTCAACAGTGTCATGCCTGAATGACTGTCGCCCGGTGGCACTCACCCTAATAATCATGAAGTGCTTCAAACGGCTGGTCATGGCACACATTAAGGAGACCATTGACGTCACAGCTGACCCCCACCAGTACGCATACAGACAGAACCGCTCCACCGCAAATGCCATCTCATCTGTGGTTCACCTGACCCTCACTCACTTGGAGAGCAAGGACTCCTATGTCAGACTGCTCTTCCTGGACTTCAGTTCCGCCTTTAACACCATCATCCCACAAACCCTGATAGACAAACCGACACTTCTTGGACTGAGCTCATCCCTGTGCAACTGGCTACTGGACTTTTTAACAGTCCGTCAGAATCCACATCTCATCCTCCCCCATCATTCTCAACACCGGTTCCCCCCAGGGGTGTGTCCTGAGCCCCCTACTGTACACACTGCTGACCTATGACTGCTCAGCCAAGCATGCGAGCAATCATTTTGTGAAGTTTGTAGATGACACGGCAGTGGTGGGACTCACAGCGATGAGTCCGAGTACAGGCAGGACGTGGAAAAACTGGAGGTCTGGTGCAAAGCAAACAGCCTCTCCATCAATGTAAAGAAAACAAAGGAGATGATTGTGAGCTTTAGGAAGACCAGCACCACTCCCCCTCCCCTCCACATAGGGGGAGCAGCTGTCGAGGTGGTCTCCTGCTTCAAATACCTGGGGTTGCACATCTCTGACAACCTCACCTCGAGCATCAACACAGCCAGCACAGTGAAGAAGGCCCACCAACACCTCCACTTCTTAAAGAGGCTGAAGCGCGCTGGCCTTGGCACCTCAGTCCTCATCTCCTTCAACAGGTGTGTGGTGGACAGCATCCTCACGTCCTGCATCACCGTGTGGTACGGTAACTGCTCTGCTGCAGACAGACAGGCACTGCAGCGGGTGGTAAAGTCTGCACAGAGGATCATTGGCAGCAGCCTACCCACCATCAGTGACATTTACAGCAGCAGGTGCAGGAAAAAGGCCTCCTGCATCATGAGGGACTCTTCACACCCAGCCAACGGGCTGTTTGCCCCCCTCCCTTCAGACAAGAGGCTACGCAGCATCAAGGCCAGAACCACCAGGCTGAGGAATAGCTTCTTCCCGGGTGCTGTGAGACTGACACACTCTGCAACTCACTGAACAACTGCTGCTATTATTACTATTACTTAGGGCTGGGCGATATGGCCTATAATTAATATTGCAATATTTTTAGGCTATATTGTGATACATGATCTATATCTCGATATTTTGTAGTCTCCTGTAAAGCACTTCATTTAACCCTTTGATGCGTACAATCACACCAGTATGATGATTCTGATGATTCTAATAGTCCCACTGAACAATTGCTGCTTCTCACTGAAGAATTTGCTGCTGTGATTACTATTGTTTCATATCGGGACATTGCTGAAACTTGTTTATCTTTTATATTTTTACAGTCTCACACTCTGCTCTCTTTATACTTATATTTATATACTTATTTTTATTTTTAATGGTGTTTCATTGAGCGTTTTCTTCTTGATTTTATTATCGCTATTACCTGAACCAGGACCTGAGTACCTCATTTTGTTCCCTTTCATGTACACCATGTTCTGGAATGACAATGAAAATATCCTTATCCTTAGTTGAAAAGAAAAGAGCATAATAATCAACATATCAGCAAATGCATCAATACATTTAGCTATACAGCTATTAGCTAAATCCACTAAAAAGGCATGAATATGTGTTTCTTTTTGTGTTATTACTTTTACTGTTACGATCTGTGTTGATCTAAGTGATTGGTGCCTTTCTTAATAGCGAAATCCAAGACAGGCACCTATGAAGGGAAAAAAACTACCATTAACTAGAGGTTTTTAATTATAAGATTTATGAAGACTTAGATTTAAAATATTACATCAGTTCCTCTCTATTCTCACAGAGTTCTAGTTTATGAATCAGGTGAGACATTGAACGGAAAACCTAATTTGGCCTGTAGGGGGCAGTGCAAAACCAGTAATTTTAGCACTGATATGGTGAAAATCTTGATTTTTGAGGTGGATTTTCTCCAAAATTGTACAGTAGATATGCACATGTGGGATATCAATAGAAAGGTGGGGAGTTCTAGTTTGTTAATCAGGTGAGATATTTAACAGAAAACCAAATTTGGCCTGTAGGGGGCAGTGCAAGGCCAGGAACTGTCATGATAATGATTGAAAATGTAGGGTGTCCTATAGGGTAACATTCAGGGATTGCCCAATTGTAATAAGTATGAAAAAATCAACGTATAACCCATCTGATATGTGATGGGATTACTAATTGTGGGAATGGGTGTCTGTAAGCAGAGGGTTCTAGAACCAGATGAGTTGATAGGACTGAGGCAGTAGACATCCCACAGTGGAGAGGAGTAAGTCTGGATTGGGAGTGTTAAAGGTAGAACATTTGTGAAAAAAGCTAGTTGCTTTAATTATGTTTGGTCATATTATATTACATTAATATTATATTAATATTAAACGGACGTCTGAGCTGTCTTAGACAAGCATATTCAAACAGTAGGCTACAGGCTAAAGGAACAAATACAAAATAAAATAAAATAAACCTTTTTGTTTGAAGACTAAAAGTAACCCTGATCTGCAAAACTTTTCTCTAAACACAGAACATACACACAAAGAAAACGTAAGTGGAAAGAAAAGGGTTGCAGTACGCGTAAGTGGGTGTTCTCAGTGTTTACTGCCTGCAACGACGGCAAAAATGAAAGCAACCCCGGGGAAGACGATCACCGTCGACGGGCTCTGGTGATCTGCAGAATGTGTCGATGTTGCGGTAAACACTGCCATCCAGTAGCCGAAACCTGCATATTTTAAGGTGACATCGAAACAAGAGAAACGGAGGCCAATGGGGAGCCAACTTCAGCGTCGTCAGGAACGAAACTATTATTAGAAAAAAACACCCTAACGCTATCGTCCTGAATACTCACATTAAAGCAATCACAGCACTTTAATTCAATTCCATTTTGTTTGTATAGCGCTTTTTACAACACAAGATGTCACAAAGCAGCTTTACATTTTTCCCAGGTCTGAGACCCCCTGAGAGCAAGCCTAAGGCAACAGTGGCAAGGGGCAACGCCCTAATTGACAGGAAGAAACCTTGAGCAGAAGCCGGCTCAGAGGGGGAGCCCATCTGCTTCTGGCCGGTACTGGGCAGATAGAATTACAGAGAATACTTAAACGTTGTATAATGTACTTAAAACACTTGAATTTGACAGACAGTAGCGGCAGTGTAGCATAGTGGTTAAGGAGCAGGACTCGTAACCGAAAGGTTGCCGGTTACAGCTGATGTACCCTTGGGCAGGTACTTAACCCACAGTTGCTTCAGTAAAATATCCAGCTGTGTAAATGGATAACATTGTAAGTCGCTTTGGATAAAAGCGTCTGCCAAATGAATAAATGTAAATTAACAACAGAGTATTCTCCATCAACCTAGCATTTAACTCATATTTGCACAGCTGAAGTTAGCGCGGCGGAGAAGGAGTAACATACATATACATATTACACAAAATGCAGGGGAGACAGCGAGAATAGGCGAGACAGAGGTACTGGTAGCAGCCATTGTCTCAGAGATTACTTACGTTTCTATTTGTTTTTCCTTTAGAAAAGTGTTGTAACTCGCGATACAAATCGAGTTGTAGCGTCTGGTGTTCAGGAGTGTTCAGGCCCTGGGCTGCAAAACATGCTTCCGTGTTTTTCTCTTTCTCACACACACACACACAGACAAACACGGCAGCTGAGTCGTCGTATGTATATAGCTGCCTTAAAGCATACAGCACCAGCAAGCGCAGCGACGCATCAGGGCGAACCGCCGGATGTCTGCGTATATAACCAACTCTGGCGGTTCAACTTCCTCTATCCATCACAGAGAAAAGTAAAATGCCACCATTTTAGCCGTGAAAAACACTGTGGTCGTCACTACATGGCTAGGTTGTAGTTGGCTAACGTATAGCCAGATAGCGAAATGTGTAAACTCGAAGCTTAGCACGATAGCTGGCCAGTCTAATGTCTAATTGACATACTGTGTAGTAACGTTAAGTCTCGACTTAATACTGTGAGCCAGATCGCCACCTACTTTCATTTTCTTCCAAAACAATTTACTTAGCAAGTAGGCTAGTGAGACCAATTTATTCCATCTCTTCGAGTTAGGATAATATTGACCGTGCAACACTACAACCACAATCAGCGGCGTTTTCTCGAGATAATTATGGAGAACTCGAAAATGGGTGTCTGGTTCACTCGATCAGCGTTTCCCAAACCTCTCCTGGAGGCATGGCCGTGGGATGCGGGTGCTGCAGCCCCCCTGTTGGAAAAGGCAGACATCACAGGTACAGCTCTCTCTGCCAGATAAACGTCTTAAAACATTTAAAATAATTCTCCTGTTATTTACCTAAGAATTTAATGCTTGAGGAGGTTTTGAGAAATAATTAGCAATACTGAATAATTATTAATTATTAATATAACGCCGAGTATCATGGTCAACGGACGTTGCCTAGTCATCCGGGCAAACGCTTAACGTGAAAAGGCTTAACGTGGCTTAATGTCCCAAAACAGCGATCAATGATCACCAAATTTGTCTGACATCTCACATGTCATAAACACTGTCTCCTATCAAAAAAGCAGAACTGTCCATTGAGGCCCATTATAAGGAAAACGCTTCGAAGCTTAATTTTCCAAACAGCGATCAACTAACACAAAAGCAAAACTGAGAGGACATCGCTTAACGTAACGTCGGCCTAACAATCATATTCCTTGGATTTTAGTTTTGCTAAAATGGGCTGTCGTGTGCTGTCGTACGGTGTTACGGTGTTAAGTGCAACTGTATGTATAAAGTTCGTGAGACCGTGGTGCATTTTTTGTCGTGTTTATTTTCTAGTTTTGTTTTGTTGTTTTGGGTAGGACGGTGGATTGCAGGCTGGCCGGTCCCCACTGTTTTATTTCATTCTTTTGCGCACCGTTCTCCAGAACTCCTCTTTTCTCTACTCCACATTACCTTCTTCCCTCTCTCAAACCACTCTTTCTAAAACTCCTGTGCACTGCTATCTCTTCATCTACCTTTCCTCTGACCCATATCAATACAGGTCCAGCAGTCACCTACCAGGAGCAAGTGGCGCTGGAGGGCAGGCAGGTGCAGTCGAAAGAGCGTTTGGTTCGCTCTTTCCCCGTTTGGGTGTTTGTGTGTGTGTGTGTGTGTGTGTGTGTGTGTGTGTGTGTGTGTGTGTGTGTGTGTGTGTGTGTGTGTGTGTGTGTGTTTGTGTGTGTGTGTGTGTGTGTGTGTTTGTGTGTGTTTGTGTTTGTGTGTGTTTGTGTGTGTTTGTGTTTGTGTGAGACGGCTGGGGTCTGAATAACAGTCGCAGACAAAGTGATGCAGGGATCGAGCACGGAGTTCCTGGAGAGGATTCTGCGGAGCCGGGGTTGCGACTGGAGGCGCAGAACCCAGAAATCGCCCGTCTTTCATTCTGTCTGTGAGGGTGAGGGTATCTACATTATGGCAAATTATTGTAAGGCAATTTGAATAATTAACTGGCAAGTAATCCCAAAGCTTTCTCTTAAATGTTTCACATTATAGATTTTTTTTGTGTTACAAAATTCAATTTACAAAACGGAGCTAAATTTAGTTAAATAGATTTAAATTATGCTACTGAGAATAAACTTTCAGGTTAGGTTGAGTGCAATGAACGATAATGTTTAGAACACAGACCTCACAAAAGCGGTGATGTAATGAGCATTTAACGTAGGCCTAAATTAAATCGATAAATGCCCTAATCTCACGTTGTAGTTTTCGCAAGCACACAAACTACAGACAATCTGCGCTGTTTTCGCGAGCATAATCATTTACTCTATTCACGCGATTGGTGTCAATTATTCTGTGAATTATTTGTTTTATTGTTAATCAAGGAGGATAAAGGTGAACAGGCTGAAAGTAATGATAGATTTAAAGGTAATGTTTCAGCCTCCCCTGTTTCCAGCTCACCCGCCACCACTGTTGTGGAACGCACTTAGTTTTTTCCTCAACATTAAATAAATACCACAGGAATGACAAGAAAAATACGGGCAGCTGGTAACACAGTAAATGAAAATCAAGCTGGTTTCCCGTCAGTCATGTTCAGCCTGCGTCTTTATCCGCAGGAAGATACTGGGTGTAATAAACTGCGGAGCAGGGCGTGACTGTTTGGGAGGGGCGGGTCCATAAGTTACTCATCTTGATCAGTAGCACCTGGCGCAGGTGAGAAGGGCGGGGCGAGTGAGTGACGCAGGCGGGCGGTACCGTGAGCGTTCGGGTCGCTCTTTCCCCGTTTCGAGTTCGCTTCTGTTAGGTGGGATGTCGTGTGCTGTTGTACGGTGTTTGTGTGTGTGTCTGACGGCTGGGGTCTGAATAAAAGTCACAGACAAAGAGATGCAGGGATCGACGGCGGACTTGCTGGAGCGGATTCTGTGGAGGCAGAGAATACAGGAATCGCTCCTAACAGACAAGGAACACGTCTTTCAGTCTCTGTGTGACTCCGGGAAGCGGCCGCCGTCCCAACGATTCCTACAGTGAGACAGACACCCCCTTATCCAGAAGCCGATAGACCGGGACATGTTACGATCATTTCTTGCGTTCTCGGCTGCCCAGTGCAAATATAGGGAAAACCGTAATTTTCTTGCTGATCATTGTCTTTGTGTTGTTCGAGTGTGGAATATACGCTCATTGCCCGCTGTTGATGCACCCGATCCGGTTGTGCCAGGACCCTCTTGGGGTGTAGTGTCGGCCTGGATGAATTTAATATCTCACGAGTGTATGCGTTACTTGCTGATGATTTCAGGGTTTACTCCAGTTTGACGTGTAGAACCCCAATGCCGACATACCTGTGAGGGAGAATGATGAATATGCCCTGAAGGGGGCGCTCACAGTCTGGGGAGGGTTAGTAGAGTGTTAGGTGCTGGAAAGGAGTTAATCTGGCTGGATTTGCACTTCAGTGTGTGATTTTATGGCAACACTGTACATACACCCAATGTCACACAAACACTGCAAATGCACACATGCTATATACACAATACTATGCCACGCACACACACACACACACACACGCAGTGAAAACAGTCCACACACAACCATTTTTTTTTTTACATTGAAATGCTTTATTTGGCATGACTGTTTGAATAATATTGCCAAATTAGTCAGTCTCAACATACAACATGCATAATCTGATGGATATTGAATGAAAGTGAAAGGACAAAGATGACATTTAAAGCAAAAATACAGTAAATGGTGACATCGGCAGTTAGAATGAGGATCGCTGTCCCTCCAGCTCTGGCACGCTTACGGATTATACAGCCAGTGCTGCTGTCCGTCCCTCTCCTAAAGGGACAGTCAGCATATCTACGCCAACCACTTCCTTACAATGTGGAATGATCCTAGTAAATCGATCAAAGCACTGTTTTTGAAATGTTCACATTTAAGAACACAATGAGGCTCTGTCTCAAACTCACCTGTCTCACCTTTTGGTAGCTGTGTTTTTTGTGCATTTATCGATGGTAGACTGTGGTCTCTCAGGTTGTACTTGGCATGAATCTGTCTCTGCTTTATACTGTATCTTAGACAGCGATGAGACATTCAGCCAGTGTGTATTCTCTTTTTAAGGCTAGATAGCAATTAAGTTTACTTTATGTTCTGGTTTGGTGACTCTAGCGTTGCAGGTAAGTAATTTGTAGTTTGTTTTACAGTTTGATTTATTCTGATCCATGACTGTGAAGCAGTGTTAGTCTGAGACAGGTGAATGTTGATTGCTGTGTGGTTAGTCAGGCTCAGTGCTACATGACTGAGGGAGCTTGTTTGTTTTAGGGTTCAGTTCTTTGGTTTGCCTGAAATTGCAGCGTGTCTTGTGCACATACATACATACATACATACAGTCTACACACACCTGTACACACAATGAAAATATACTGCATATACTAAAAATAGGTAAGCTCAATATATACATCACAAATATCAGTTCATTAATTGTAATAAATAAATATTAACACGTGTTTCATCTCAGAAAGCTTTTTAAAGACCTGTAGTGAGATTAGCCCATTAGAGCATGAAGTCCAGCACGTCTGTGTTCGTTTTCACCACATTTCCTGATCAGAACCTTTAGCCCAGTTGCAGAGCTGCAGATTTATACAGAGTGTTCAGTTTTAGCACCTTAGCTCCAGGGTCCTGACCACATACTACCCATATGAGGCTGAAAGCTCAGTCTTGAGTCTAAAATGACAAGATTGTTCACATCAGATCTGCTCTGTACAGCCACATGGCTGAGTTTGCCTGCTGTGAGCTTGGGAATTGCTACTAGGATTTCAGTCTTTAAAGGACATTTTTGGACATCTGAGTAGTGATGCCTGTTAGACAACTCATCAGTGTTTGGAGGGAATCAGTGTTATTAGGGGAAACAGAAATATGAAGCTGTGTATCATCTGCATAACAGTGGAAACTGACACCATGTTCACAAATGATTTTACCCAAAAGGGGTGCATGTACAAGGAGAAGAGAAGCAGACCAAGAATGGCTCCACCTCTTCTGGGCGGCTTGGGGAGAGTTTAGAAGAGTTTAAAATAATGCTGTAAAACCTCTGATTGCAGAATGCCAGTGTCATTAGTGCTGATGTGGCTGACAGTAGTGCTCTTTGGTGAATGTTTAGCTAGGACTGTGGGGAACTGCACTCCCCCTCATGGACCAGGATAACCATGTTGCAGAACGCATGGTTTTCATCTGTGCTAGTGGCTCTGCAGTCAGGTGACGTCAGCGGACTCATTTTGGAGCCAGCAGGCAGGTACAGCCCACAGAGCAGGAGAAGGGCAGACTGAAGCCTGGGTCAGTGCAGTGCGGTCCCAGCCCAAGAGGCTGACTGTGACACAGGCTGATTTAGATCCACCTGACCGTCTGAGGATGAGTAACTAAAAGTACTAATATGGATAGAATTCATCAAATAAGTGGTAATACAATAAAAAAAACTGGCTACAATAAAAATCAACGATTCCCTCATTGCAGAATTTTAGTTAGCTGCCTGTGTTCAAAACATGAATGCTGCGATCAAGTAGGAATATGAAGGGATGTTACTATAGTTAAAAAATAAATTAACCATAATGAAGTTGAGTCGTTGCCCAAAGGAGTTGGTGCACTCAGACACTGTTCCTCTACTCATCCATCTTCTTCTCCATCTCTTTTCTCCTGTTGCTCTACTCCTCCATCTTCTCCATCTCTTCCGCCCTGATTACCACCCAGAGGCTGTATCTCCTCTCCTCTATCTTCTTCTCCTTCTCCTCTCCCCTGGTTACCATCACCTGCAGGAAGGAGGATATGAGCCACAGAGAGAACAAAGCAGGCCCATCCACATCCAGAGGCCTTCAGTCCCGGTGTCCCACATTAACGAGGTGATGTCATCGTGCCCATTCTTTAAATGCCAGTAATGCTTAACTAACTAATCCAGAGGCCTTCAGTCCCGGTGCTCCACGTTAACAAGGTGATGTCATCATGTCTATGCCAGTAGTGCTTACCTCATTCAACTTTTATATCTGCATCACATACCACCCAAATCTTAATGTCAACATGCTGAACTCCAGTGAAAATGTAAACATAATATAATCAGTTCAATATAATCTAGTTTGAATATTGACACTTTACTCCAGGTGTATTAATAATACATTATAATCCAGAATAGCTGTTAACATCACTGCATTAGTTAAACTATCAATACATAATGTTTGAGTTCTAATACTAATGTACTATACCTCAGTTAAAATATTTATGTAGTACAAAGAAGCTAAATATATCAGAACAGTGTATTCAAGTTAAAATGTCAAAATACCATAACAGGAAATATGTAAACACTACACTGCCGTTTGACAGATGAGTTATTATTGTTCTGTAAGATAGTAAGGAAATGCACCTGGATTCAGTCTTACCTCTTAGTCCTTGTATTAACTGTATTAATCTTTGGAGCCACCCTGTAGTACACAGACATGTAAATCATATCCAGGGCCATATGCATAACACACACTCTCACACTCTGATCAATCTCTGTACAACAGGAGACAAAATACAGCTCCTTCGTATATTTCCTGTCAGTCTCAGTAACAGAATCTAAGCAGTGCATAATGTACATGTGTGAATGCACATGTTTATGTGTTTGTTTATGAATGTATTTCTGTATATTCGTGTGTGTGCATGTGTGGGTGGGGGGGTAGTGTGATGCCTATGATTACATGCTGGGAACAGCACTTCAGTTTGATTACCACTGTTCTACAGGCTCTCACATTTGGCCAGATTTTAAATCTTGGACTAAAGACAGATAACCTATAGTAAACAGCATTACTATTGCAGCTATAACAAGAACAATGATGGCAACAGGGTGCCAGGTGTCTCTCCAAGAATGTCATGTTGAAAATAATGTGTGCAGGTATATAGGTATGTTTGTGTGTGTGTGTGTGTGTTTTGGTAAGTGCTTTATGGGTAGCAGTTCACTTTGATCACCATTGTACTATAGAGCTGGCAAAACAGTTTTAACATATGGGTATAAAATAATAAAATGAAAAGATTCATATTTCTCTGTACCTTTTTTCCATGCTACTATGAGGAGTCCTGTCACGAGAAGAACAGTAATAACCACAGTGACTGCAATACCAGCAGGGTGCAGGGTGGCACTCCCAGAATGCTTATCTGCACCTGTAAATAAAGACACACTTCTTCAGAGGGGATTACAGCTGACAGCATTTTCACCCTGAACCAAAGACAGAAAGAGCTGCTGAAAGTCATTCTTAGACTCCTCCCTCATGACTAAGGAGAACTATGTGGTATATGCACTGGAAGCCTCAGCATGTAACTGCAATATTATTAATAGAAGTATGCCGAGTGCCATAAGTAAGGAGTATCTTTGCACATTAAATGCTTATGTCAGAAATAGAACATTTTGTTTCATCTGATCATCTGTCCTGGTAGTTAGTGTTATGGACAATGCCTACATGTTTGTTAAGGAGTCCCTAAAATATGAAGAATCACAGTGTTAATTCTGTGGCTTTCAGCACTGAAATGATTTATTCTTAAAAAATCTGGCATAGTGTTATCACAAATGGATTTGTATTAGTAGAAAGTAAAGCTCTCTGTGGCTCCAGACCAGCTCAGCTGAGTTTTATTTAGTTTCTCCTCTATCTTTCACTTCCTGGATCCGTACCTGTAAATCTGACATATGTCTGCACCAGCTGCAGGGTCCGGTCGGCTAACACCTTGCAGGTGTACGTTCCTGTGAGGTTCTGGCCTGGGTTCTGTATCAGGAGCGACCCGTTTTCTAAAAGGTTCTGAACCTGGTTCTTCCACAGGTCTGAGATATGCCGGTGTGAGGTGCTGCTGTTGTGTGTGAGGATGGGCGGGGTTTGTCCCATGAAGGTCCAGGTCTGAGTGAAGTTCTGGAGGCTGGGCTTTGGTACAGGGCAGGGGATGGCCAGGGTTTGGCCCACTTCTCCATGGATGTCCCCTGAAAGGACAATCAAACACAAGTTGAGTTACACTTAGACCAAGCCCTCCATACCCAGACAGACCCGGTCCAGTAAGATGATCACACACTGCACATAAAAGCCCAGGTTAATCTCTGATATTATTTCTGTTCTGGGTTATTAAGTGAGTCAATAAAGTAACTGGCTCTATCCAGATTATTGCCAGTGATGATGTGACTAGGTATTGGAAGATGACCTCAATAAAACTGAAGGTCAAAGAGTAAATGACAGAGCCTTAAGGCCACACCCATTCTGGGGTTCATGAAGCCTCATTCTGCCCTCAGTAAATGCTCCCCTCTGTTCAGGAGATTGGTGGTGGTGTTGTAATCCAGGCTGCGGTACCTTGCTGTCTGAACGAGGCCCTCCACTCCCCGGTCCCATCCTCTTTGGACACGGTGCAGATGTAGGCGTGGTCAGAAGGATTTCCCAGCATCCTCACTGTGCTGCTCACTGAGAACAGTCCCTGGGCATCTGCAGTCGGCTGGCTGGAGTCCTGCAGGGTTCCTGATGGTGTGGGTGGATCAGTGGACCAGGAAACGCGAGGGGTGGGGTAGATGCCCTGGGACATGCAGGCCACTCCCTCTCTGGTCCTCTCCATGCTCACTGATTTGATGGGAGCTGCAGTGATGTCATAATAGCAGTTAATATCCACTTCCTCTGCACAGTCAAGGTGGAACATACGACAGTTTCGTCAGCAACACAAGTCATATGCTACTCACTAAATTCATTCAAGCACATCTTACGGTGCATCCAATTTAACAGCAAGGGTTAAGCAACACTGAAGTGAGAGAAAATGGCACATATGCCATCCACAACTGTGGATCTGATGTCAGCAGCTTCTTACTACCCAAAATGCACCACTTAAGCAAATCACACCCCTTCAAGAATGTTCACAATGATCCGTTAAACAAGAACATTTTTTTCATTGGGTTTATTTGACAAGGACAGTTCACATTAATTATAATTTATTTTTAATAATCCTTTCTGTAAACGTGCCAGAGTTAGCCAAAATGGCTAGTTTTCACAGGCGGTCTCCGAGTGGGTAATGAAGACATTACATGCAACAAAAATAAAAAAATGACAAGCATGAAACATGAAATGACATGCAACATGGACCGCTAAAGCAGGTCAATGTCATGAATCATAAACAAAGGCACATGAGAATCTACAGAAAAGGAGCAGCATAGATTATGCTTAGAAACCTTACATCGATTACTGGATGTTTTAATCCATTGTGTAGGTACATGATATTACTGTCTGTATATTTATCATAAATACCATTGTTTTTTATGCCCCAAATGAATATCCATAACACACAGCAAATCAGAATTAGTGTTAAATCGTCCAAAATGAAGCATGTCACTCCTTGTCCTGTAGAAATCTGTAGCCGCATGGCTACAGGAACACTGTGGGTCATGAAGGCATTAGCAGGAGATGGTTGTGGGGAGACTTACCCTCCACTCTCAGGCTCACAAAGGACTCCTGGTTGCCCAGTGTGGTGCTGGTGTAACACTTGTATCTGCCCTGGTCCTGAATGCTGGTGTTCTGTAGCAGCAGGGATGCGTTGCCGTGGGAGATCAGGTCCTTAAAGAGAGAGGTCCGTCCTTTGTAGCACCTGTCTTGGTGCTTTAGCTGATTGTTGCCATGGTAGTAGCGGTGGACAGTGATGACCTCCCATCCAGCCAGTGTCTGCCAGTTAATGACCTCTTCAGGTGAGTGTCTGAAGCTGCACGGCAGCACACAGGCCTCAGAGAAGAGGCAGGTAACAGGTGTATCTGCAGAGGAAGAATATACACAGCAGAGTGGATCAGCTGTTAGGGAGCCGGGCTCCTAACCGAAGGGTTGCAGGTTCATACCCTGGACAGGGCACTACTGCTGTGCCCATAAACTAGGTACTTACAATACATTATTGCGTTTTTGCATTAAGTTATGAAGGCTTGTGTGGATTTCTAACAAACAATAAATAGTGTGACACCATGAAAGACAGGCCACTGTGAAGGGCTGGCATGTATGATAATATCCAGCCAAACTACAGTCCCTACAGTGATCACACTGGCAGCTTACTGACAACACAACAAAGATACACACCTATCCCTCTGCAGTACTAACAGAGGTGTGCTACCTATCCCTCTGCAGTACTAACAGAGGTGTGCTACCTATCCCTCTGCATTACTAACAGAGGTGTGCTACCTATCCCTCTGCATTACTAACAGAGGTGTGCTACCTATCCCTCTGCAGTACTAACAGAGGTGTGCTACCTATCCCTCTGCATTACTAACAGAGGTGTGCTACCTATCCCTCTGCATTACTAACAGAGGTGTGCTACCTATCCCTCTGCATTACTAACAGAGGTGTGCTACCAATCCCTCTGCATTACTAACAGAGGTGTGCTACCAATCCCTCTGCAGTACTAACGGAGGTGTGCTACCTATCCCTCTGCAGTACTAACAGAGGTGTGCTACCTATCCCTCTGCAGTACTAACAGAGGTGTGCTACCTATCCCTCTGCATTACTAACAGAGGTGTGCTACCTATCCCTCTGCATTACTAACAGAGGTGTGCTACCTATCCCTCTGCATTACTAACAGAGGTGTGCTACCTATCCCTCTGCAGTACTAACAGAGGTGTGCTACCTATCCCTCTTCATTACTAACAGAGGTGTGCTACCTATCCCTCTGCATTACTAACAGAGGTGTGCTACCTATCCCTCTGCATTACTAACAAAGGTGTCCGTACCTATCCCTCTGCATTACTAACAGAGGTGTGCTACCTATCCCTCTGCAGTACTAACAGAGGTGTGCTACCTATCCCTCTGCAGTACTAACAGAGGTGTGCTACCTATCCCTCTGCAGTACTAACAGAGGTGTGCTACCTATCCCTCTGCATTACTAACAGAGGTGTCCGTACCTATCCCTCTGGGCCGCTAAGCTGCTGATGGGAGGGTCAAGGTTCAGTGTTCAAAGCATTAGTGTTACAAAGACAAGTTTGGAGGGCTCCAACCGAGCATGTTACTTATACCACTACATTTTATACTTAACCCAAACCCCCATATGGAGGTAATCTTCTGAAGGCAGCTTAGTGACACATTTATTTAAACTCCACACTAGAGTGACTGCACCCCTTTTGACATGCGCATGCTGGTGCTGTTACATCTTACCATTTAGATGTAGCCTGAAATTGAAGTTACGTGTTCCCTGCAATGTGTATTTATAATTAAATGTTAAATAGCTCATTTTCGCCTGTTTTAGGAGCACAGCTGCTGCCTGAAGTATTCCTTAATGATTTTTTCATTTGACTCACCATTCTCACTACCGCTCTAAAATGCTAGGAGTGACAACTACATCTATTAGGGGGCAAAAACATGAATGCAAGAAAAAGACTTAAAAAAAAAAAAACTTTCTGTGGAGCAGGCTGCTGTCCATGCAGCATTTCAGAACTAGCATAATCAATGAACATAAATGCCCCCAATCAATGAACGAATCAGTATGCAGTACAATGATTCTCGCCTGCAGTTTGTTCAGTATGATGTTACCTCTCACCGCTTCTCACTGCAATATTCATCACCATTGACATCCTGCTTTATCTCCAACACACTGACAAATCCTTCACACCTCATTCACTACGGGAAACAAGTTTCCCACAAGTGCCCACAAAATCAAAAATTCAACTATATATTCCCTCTGCTCAAACATTTACTCATGTTCACTCAATACCAATGCACAGTTAATAACAATCAAGGCTACGCACAAAATTCACTTGACAACAATTATTTCTCACTCAAATACCAAAATTTGCCAACACTGAACACAACAATTCATAGGAGGAAACAGAGTCTGGAAAACCTGAGGCCCCAGGCTGCTTCCTCAGGTCCACCCCTCTGCTTCTGTCGGGCTCTGGAATTGCCACTCCGCGGTCAACAAGACTGACTTCTTCCCTGCCTTCGCCACCCAGTCCTCCCTCCTCCTGGATCTGTGCAAAAAACACTGCAACTCCTGCGGCTCTCTCCACCAACTCTGCCTTCTCCCCCAATCCTCGTCAAACTGGGCAGGGAGGTGAATCAGGTTTGCTGATTTCCAACACCTGGAAATTCACTCCTCTCTCCTCTTTATGCAACAGCACCTCTTTCGAATACCATGCAATCACTATCACTGCACCTGTTATATATCGAAGTGCTGGACATGTTACCATCCTCCTTCCCAGAATACGGCAGCCCGCTTGTGATCCTCGGCGACCTGAACATTCACCTGGACGAACCTCAGGCTAACTTCCCTACTCTTGTGGCCTCCTTTGACCTGAAACCCCTCTGCACCCCAGCGACTCACAAAGTGGGCAACCAGCTAGACCTCATCCTGACATGTAACTGCACCACAGAAAATCTCCTTGTCACTCCTGTACACGTCTGATCACTTCTTCATTCATTTTACTGTGTATCTCTGCGTATCTCCAAAATCTCTACTGCCAAGGCCACTTCCTCCCAGGACAACAACACGTTCAGACACCTGCAAAATGTTCACAAGATTTACCTCTCTCCTCTGCCCTCCACCATCTCGACCCCCCACCTCTCAGCAGCTGCCAGCAGCAGTCAGCTCTCCACTCCACACATTCACAGCCAGTTTCCACCGATGAACAACACACTACTATCCACATTCTCCCTTGTCTCTGATGTCAGTTTAACTATGTGGCTAGTTGAGTTACATTGTGCTAATATTTTAAATGTGCAACAAAAGAAGAACACTAGATGAAAAACAACACCGAACAATATGCGTACAGACCGATTGACTCTTATTCAGGTTAGCTAGCTAGCGAGAACAAATTACTCAGAATAGGTAGCGTTACATAATAGGGCTGGGTATTGGCACAGATGCCCCGATTCGATTCAATTCGATATCGATTTGATACGAATGAGATATGAAATGAAATATAACAGCTTTCCAAATTATAGCGATGTTTAAAAAGCTTTAAATGGAACACAAATATACAAATGCAGAGTCACTGGAAACAAATTGTGAAAATCACTAAATAAAAGGCCAAAGGCTTGTACAGTCATGCGCCGCTTAACGTCCATTCAGACAACGTCCGTTCGCATATACGTCCGTAGTCCCATAAGGTTACAATAAAGTTTAAAAATCCCAATCGCAGCAGGGGACGTAGCGGACGTAGTGAGGGCAAAGCTTCCCGCACACAACACGTGTATCTAATGTCTGATGGAAATAAAGCGATTGCGCTGCCAGGCGTATAATGGTACAGAAGGCTACATAGTATACCACAAAATACATATGTCTTGATAGTTATAATAAATGCCTGTGCTAATGTCTTATGCATGTACTGCGCTGTACTTTCTATCGTTGTTTTAAAGTGAACTTTGCATACTTGCAATTAAAAGGTTTACCGTATAACAGTGTATGCTTCAACTCGTAAGCAGCAGCGTCCAATCTCGTGACTGCAGTGCACATATATATGAATATGTATACCAAGCATCTGCACAATTTCGGACACCCTTCTCCATGCATCTTTTTTATTATTTATATCTCTGTACGAATCAAGAGACAAATTGTAGAGTATGAGGAAACCCGGCACTGCCACGATAAGCTTCTCCTCCATGTTTGACTGGAAGCAAAATGTTGGATCATTTGTTTCAGCAACGTGTGTCACGCTGCCTTCGCCGTGTCGTATCGCTCAGTATTTACATAAACCAGACCTTGAGTCTAGTCTATTTTAGCCCCATAGTTGGCTTTGCAACGGCCACTTGTCTCTTGTCTCTGTAAATCACCAACTCTCATTGAAAATGACTGGCAGCCGGTCGCTTTGTCTCTCTCCTGTGTCGTCCGTGTGACCATAGAGTTAGCATTGGTGAACACTGAGAGGTTGCGTCACAGTAAAAAAATGATGTAACAGGTTTCCCTCTATGCGTTCGCCGGGGGGGCGACGACGACGAGTAATTGCCTTTAATATGACAGTTAGGCTACGTCAGAGCCCGTCTCTTTAATTCTCTGTTTAACCATTTCAGAAATAAAACTAGAAAACTGGAAAAATGCATATCAGCCTAAAAGATCAATCCATAAATTTTACAGATCGATATCGAATCTTCCGCGTTCACCTGATCATCTGAAACACTACCACCTAAACCATTTTTTATGGCCTAAACTTGTATTTTTTTTTTTTTTTTTACAGAAAACATATTAAGTTAATAATTAAGTTAATAATTTAATACACTGGTGTCTCCACCAGCTAGCTTGTATCTTGTCTGACCATCTATTGAAACCTGGTCATATGGCACTTCTAATACTGCTGACTCCTTATATGGCTTTTTGCTTGTGTTGTACTCCGCCTCACTTGTAAGTCACTTTGGATAACAGGGTCTGCCAAATGAAAGTAAATGTAATAAATGTAAAACACAACCACATACTTTCTGCGACTGCACCTCTGAATTTTATCTGGAACCAGATCACTCCAACATTGTTCAAAACTACGGGATAGAACATCCCCTCTAACCCAATTCAACTATCAATTGATGATCAATTATCCCTTTTTTCCTTCACCTTTTCTTTTTTTGTTTTTGGGGGTTTTTTGGATGTGTGGTGTGTGTTGTCCTGTGTCGTCTGTCGGGTGGAGTGGACCACGGGCCATCCTGGCGGCGGTTCCTGAGTCGGAGCAACACAGGCCGGGACTGAAGTGAACCGGGGAAAGGGGAAGATGGCAGGCAGAGAGACAACGGCCTCGGACCCCCCTAGCGCTGGGCACAAGACGGGGAGTGGACACCCTGTCATCGTAAGGAACTGCCGTCCCCCTCCCTACAGTACGGCTTCGCGGAGCTCCACACCTGATGGGGCAGCGTCGACGAGGAAGAACTGACAGTAGCTGCTGAGCAGAAACAGTGCCCCGTGCAGCGCGGCTGAAAATTACACCCAATGAGATGGAAGTTTATCATACCAGATATAGAATTAACGAACATGAGGAAAGAATTAACTGCCCCCCCCCCCCCCCCCCCAAACTTTGATTTCAGATGGAACTAAGGATGCCCTGGCCAGAACTAAGGGGCCACGCCATCCCGGGCCTCAGCGTTATTCGAACCCTGGGCTTCTCTCTCCTGACTGCTGTCTGTGTGTCTAATCTTCCCTGCTTTCTCCCACATCGCATCCTCTTTTCCCTGCCTCTTTCTCTCCTCTTTCTGTCAGCCCAAGGTCATTTGCGGCTCTCAGGTACCAGCATCCACAGAAAGTACAGATACAGGTGTTTACCTGTACAGACAGGACACAAGGTGAGGAGCACCTGGCACTGTGACCCACCACAGACATAATGCAATAACAGAAGTTCAACAACATAACGCAGCGCAACACATTTCTGCACTTTTTGTGAATCTTTGTCAACATTAAACACATACCACAGGAGTGACAAGGAAAAAAGAGCAGCTAGAAGCACAGCAGGTGAGAGTGAAGGTGGAAAGTGGGTTTTGTGTTACCTTGGCATTCAGTCAGAGTCAGTATCCACAGGAGGACGATGGTGACGACCAGACGAGGCCCTGCCATGGCTGAGACTCCACACAGCAGCTGAAAAATTTAACTTATTAACTTATTTAGTTGAAAGGGACAGAGCATAACAGTCAACTGTGTCATTACATATAGTGCCAGATTTAGCTGTAAGATAATTCCACCAAGAACATTTTTTAGAATGTAGGTTCAGTATCACATTTTGGAATTTTAAATCCATAATATTAAAATTTCCTTTACCCTTTCTGCAGTTCCCATCTATTACCTGCAATTTTGGAGATGACCAGGAGCATTCTTAACAGCTTTTAGCTTTTAATATTATCTAAGGTCAAGCCCTTTTTATCATTTAATGATTTCAAAAGGCTCTTATCTCGTCCCGGCTTGACTGCTGTAATGCTTTGTATGTTGGTGTTAGCCAGGCCTCCCTCTCACGCTTACAGTTGGTCCAAAATGCTGCAGCTCGTCTTCTAACAGGAACACGCAAGTGAGAGCACATCACCCCTGTAATCGCCTCCCTTCATTGGCTCCCTGTTCATTTTAGGATTAATTTTAAGATTTTATTGTTCGTCTATAAATCGTTAAATGGGCTTGCTCCAACTTCTTTCTGACCTATTACAACCACCCATCCCATCAAGATCACTCAAGTCGGCTAACCAGTTCCTTTTAGCTGTTCCAAAATCAAGGTTGAAGCATAGGGGAGATCGTGCCTTTGCAGTTACAGCACCTAAACTCTGGAATGAGTTGCCTCTGCATGTAAGGCTGGCCCCTACACTGCCTGTTTTTAAATCCCGTCTTAAAACGCATTTTTATTCCTTGGCTTTTAACTCAGTATGAGAGGTGCTTTTTCTTTCGTTTCATTGCTATGGTCTCATTGTTTTTATTTATTGTCTTTTGGCTATTTATTTATTAATTTTTTATTTGTACAGCACTGTGGACAACTGCTGTTGTTTTTAAATGTGCTTTATAAATAAACTCGACTTGACTTGAGTATTCTTAATGGCTTGTAGTTTCCAGCATGGATCCCCCAGTTTCAGTAGCTGGGTGGCAGTGTAGCATAGCGGTAAGGAGCGGTGCTTGTAACCAAAATGTTGCAGGTTTGATTCCCCGCTGGGGTGCTGCTGCTGTACCCTTGCACAAGGTATTTAACCTGGATTCACCTCAGTAAATATCCAGCTGTATAAACGGATAACATGTAAAAACAGTAACATGTGTTAAGTAGCTCTGGATAAGAGCATCTACTAAATGCCATTAATGTAATTTCTACACTTTAAGAAGAAGGCCTGAGTAGATCTGAGGAGGCCTGGAGACCCAAAAGTTCATCTGGTGAACAATAGCACAGATGAGTCAATATTTGTATTACTTTAAAAATACAGAGTAAGTACCATAGAGATCTTCATAGGTACCCTTGTGAACCTTTATAGAGCTGATTATTGTACTTCTGTATTGACATTTGATTTGAGAGATACCATTGATATTATAAACAGACTGTTATTAGTCTAGGCAAAGTCGAAACACTAAGTGGGAAAGTTCAGAGTGAGTTCTTCCACAGATGACAGAAACTTTACTGAAAGTGGTTGCCACGGTAACACAGGCTTGTGATAGGGTTCCATTCACTGTAAGCTCTATTGGTAATAAAAGCCGAATCTCTCGGTCTCTCAGTCTCAGAGTGGCACCACTGTCTGCCAACAAATAGTGCAGAACGCTGACCTGTCCACTGCACAGCATGGACTGGAATGGAAATGGAAGCCGTGTGGGTACTTTATTTTAGGGGTCCATAATCACACATTGATAAACTGCTAATAGTTTATAATACAGCAACATAAAGCTTAATTAAGGACTTATATTACATATTATTCATTAGCAAAGTCTTTTCATTGGATTTTATGAATTGGTCTCTATTTAGACAGTAACAAGCTACTAATAAGGATATTTTGACCCCTGTTCTAAAGTGAGGTTAGAGTCTATATTTTGACATATAGATTCTTAGTGAACCGATATCCCCATTACAATAAGTAGGCATCCAAATCTAAAATAAAAAAAAACCTCTACCATTCATTATTTGTTGATTTATTTGTATTATGATTAGTAATTGCACTCTGGCTGTTTATATGGTGTATACATTTTTGTTTTTCTGCAGAGACTTTTTATTTTCACAAAAATAAAAATGTATGGAATATGACTCATCTGGCAGAGGCATCGGTACATCCTCATGCACAAGAGTTTGTTGATGTTGTAAAGCTTTGCACGTGTGTCATATTCCATACATTGTAGAATAACAGATCCACAAATTGGAGGCTCCAAGAAGCAGAAAGGATATAGCGCTGCTCAAGTGTGTGTCTGCTCAAGCATCAAAGCTGGCCGAAATGAGCTCTGCAGAACATGACTTGGCACGCAGGTCCACACCCATTTTCAGGCGTACTCTGATACCAATTCTCCAAAGGAGGAACAACCAATGAAATGAATGTGAGAGCTGACATGTTCATTCTTCAGTTGTGTATGTAACAGTGTTATATCCCCTGTTCACCCCTGAAGAAACCCTTTTACAGTCTGTACCGCCTTCCTGTTCTATCCTGTGCTGCTGCTAATCTTCACCAATTTAGCCAGCTCTACTCTTAAATATACTGAACAAAATTTTAAACAGGTTGTTTAAGACTGTGCTCCCCATGAATAAAAATATATGCATTCTAACTGTATAAAATTTATTTGAGGTGTATAGCCGACTTGCTGCTGTTTAGCACATTTTATTTGTCCCACATCAAGAATTTGCTTGATCGACTACCACTGAGTAATATTCCAGCGTTTCCAAAATGAAGGACACTGATTCAAAGTCACTAGATTATCTACCTCCATATGAGAAATTAGCTACCTTAACAGGTTTATTATTTACATTAACATGTATCATCTGGCACTGCAAAGAAACCATCTTGTTGCAAAAAACTAACCTAATTTTGGGAGATACCTAGTGAAGTATGAGTAGTAAAAGTTTCTAGCCAGTACCTTGCGTTCACTGAGGCTGTCTCTCTCCAAGATCTACTGTTCAATGCAAATAGCCTCCACCAAAGAGCTTGATTCTGTACTCTTTGGATAGGTGCACACAACCACAAAAGTCTGGCTCCAGGTGAGAAAAATGGTAGGGTAATTCAGCAAAGACAAGTTAGTGGCATGCCGATTCACCTGTATATATCTGCCAATACCCTGTACATGCGATATAAGGTATGACTAAAGGGAAAAAACATATGGGAAGAAACCTAACGCCACATACCGGGTATAGCTGTTATTGCAATAAAATAGCTATGCGATATATCGCGATGGCTATATTGCCCAGCCCTACTAAGGATACCAAGAAAGTTCAGAACTAAATTAAGGTAAGTCTGAGGGTGTGGTCATCTTCCTCCTCTAGGATTTGGTGGCAGACGGAATGCTGTATACTGTATTGCTGCCACCCACTGGTCAGGAGTCCTGCAGACACTGAGACCACAGTCTGGAATGCAAGGCCACTGCGTTAACGCATTAATGAAGCCTAAAACCAGGAAGAACACACTTACCTAATTTTACTTATTTTTACTTACTTAACTTACTGTTTAATTATTTACTTTATTTACTAGGTCAGTGTTTCCCACACATAGACTTTACTTGGCTGGGACGCCCAGGTATATTAACGGCCGCCAAAGTATATTTGGCGCCCCGTTTTAGCATTTGTTATTTTTATTTTTTTATCCGTCTGAGAGAACAATGCCATCCGCGATCGATTAACTAGTGAAAAATCTCCCCTCGCTCTACCCTCCCGTACCTGTTCATTCTGCTATTGCGAGAAGGGTCTGCTGACAATCGCACATGCTCTACAGAGAAACAGAGAGGGAGGTTCTCTGGTGTTACATTAGAAGATGCGGACATGGTGGATATTTTACAAGCACGGAACAGGCAAAGCAACTCCTTTTCTCCGTATTGTGTAATTGCTCTGACTTTGGTAGTAGCTTTGAATTCTATGAAAGAAAGCGGCAACTATGCTGCGTTGGTAGCTGCAAGACTCAAGAGTGTATTCAGCACACGTAACGTGACCATTGGTGCCACATGCAGCAAAGTTGTCCTGCCTAAATATAAGAAAGATTATAATTTGTTTTCTCTTCAGGCTACGGCAGTTAGAAAGACACAGACTAACTTTAGATAAGGTTAGGCTACTAATTTTTCATGCATTTACTCAGCAGATATGACTATTCAAAAATATTTTAAGAGAATATGGTGTGAGGAAGAGAGACGCACAGCACCACAGGTAATTTAGCCAATGTTAGCATTTAGCGTGAAATGGCAATAAATAAACGCATAAGCCTCAATAATTACATCTGTCCGTTAATTCGACGTGAAATTACAATTGCAGTCAACAGTGAGACGAAATGCAGAGGCCAAACTAGATTCAAGCTTGTTCTCAATTCCAGGGGTCGGTCAGGGGAGCACCTGGCTGCATGTCTGCGAATATCTCTAAATGGACCGGCACCAGAGGCGTTCCCATAAGCACAGGCGTTGGAGTGTTTTATCCTTATTATTATTATTATTTTTTGCTTTGTCTTACTCCTCCAATGTGGGTAGATGGAGGGGAGGGTTGGGGGGTCGATCTGTGAAATATATTATGTGAAATTAATAGAAATATTCAATAAATCAAAATATTGTGTTAAAGGTCACACGTATTTGTTTGGCACATGTAGAAGACCATTTTTGTGCCGGCAGGTAATACCGGCCCTTTCCGCCGGATACCACAAGTATATTTCAGACTTGTGGGAAACACTGTAGTTACTGTCCTTACACTTTGCTTTTATTTAAGTTACAAATGTGTACTCTGGCCATGATAAAGGCTAGGCTATTTCTTTCATAATAGTAGGCTAGCTAACGTTTCACACAACACCACTGATTAAAAACAGCTTATATAGGCGACGGAATCAATAATAGTAGGCCTACGAAACATTTAAAAGCCAAATTTGGACATGAATACAAGTGTGTAATGACGTTAGCTTGTACCAGTGTTACTCTCAAGCATTTTTCTTTTATTTTTATAGCGAGCTAAGGTTACAAATAACCTTAATTATCATGCTTCATACTGTAGACCTATATATTTTGATGCTCTAGATCAGGGGTCGGCAACCTTTTTGACATGAAGTGCCAGTTTGAAATGTTCTTGTTAATTAGTGTGGAATATACATTATGTTTAACATTAGGCCTGCACGATATGAGAAATCTGCGATGTGCGATAACAGTGTTCAATATTGCAATGACGATATGACCTGCGATAAATAAACAAATACTGAAGTGTGCATATCAACTATACAGTTCCTTTGTCTTTCTGCTTTAACAGATACACTGCTAGCATAGACCCCAAGCATTGAAAAACCTATGCCGACTGCATAAAGAAATGAAATAAATTATTTTGAACACTCTTTTATTGAACAAATTGCACATGAATGCCCAACCAATTAAACAGAACATTAATTTAAATAAGACATTATAACTAGAAGAAATTAATCCCTTTAAAATATTTTCTTCTAAACCAGAGGTGCCCAAATTCTTTTCTATGAAGGGCCAAAAATTAATCTGGAGGGCTGCAGGCCAAAAATAAATGTTGATGTTATGTGAAATTACATTAAAATGTGATATATTTTTATAGAAAATTAACATTCTAAATCTAAAATAGAATTTCAAAATAATAAAAACACTAATCTTTTTAACAGTAATTTTTCAAACATTAATTTGCAGCGATGATTGTCAAAAACATAAAACATCCATATGCTTCTTTTTGGGAGAATAAACATATTTAAAAGGAAAGACACCTTTCTGACAGAAAGTGCATACAACTCAAGGTGCTTTAGAAAATTAAGTTGAAAACGGCTGTATTGTCCATCTTTGTGATCAAGAGTGGAAATTTGACTTCAGCTGGAAAAATTGACAAAAATATAAAGTTAAACATCATAGTGACAGCTGAATGACAAATCAATATTGGATATTAAGTTTACATTGAGCAACGTTTAAGTTACACATCATCACAATGTCCCCATATGGTAGCTGATATGGGGAGCCACAATATCAAAACGTATTAACGAAAATGAGCTTCTCATTCACAGGGTCACTCGGAACGATTTGGTAATTTCGTTTTATAGTAACGTTGGCTAACTAATAACACCAACATATTATTGGTCGGAATTACAACAGAATCCGCTACCCGGGCTGTCAGATTTGCCACAATTATTTTGCCTAATTGGTAGTGATTTCGCACTGAGTTGTGTGACTGAAATAGCAATAGTTTGCTTTCTTTACTGAGATCAGGTCACCCCCCCCCCCCCCCCCCCCCCCCCCCTCGGACATGCCCTCAACTATCAGGACAGAACCGCCTGCAGCAGCCTTGCTTGCCCTAATGTGAAGGCGTGTGAAGGCGAACCCACCTGGCAGCCCCGTATAGCTGCTTTTACCAACTGGCCTGTGAAACCAGTTTTACTCAAAGAGGCGATTCACTTCATTCAACTTATAAACCAAAACAGCTTCTTTCACCTGAGAGATTTACCTTTAACCTGCACCCGCACAGCAGGATAATTCCGGGCCCACTAACTAGCTAGTGGGATTTTTTGCATTTACCTGACACGAAAATATTGTTCTCCGTTTCCACCGGCCACGATTCGGCTCCCAGTTCCGACGTTAGCCGTCCAATTTTCCCGAGCGACGACACTAACCCGCACTTTCACACCGACTAGCTACACTTGTCTCAGCTCTCTAACCCCGTTAACAAACCGTGCCGCTCCCCTCGCTTCCTCACACTGAAAATCTCATTCATCAGCCGCCGGCACACCCTCCCCAGATCCGCTCGCTCGTGGCTCTGTTTTTCCCCGCCTCTGGTATTCCTGAGCCCTGACTGGACGGAAATCTGCTGACAAACTAAAAGATACCCATGTGCTGATAGCGTTTCTTAAAGGGGCGTGTCCTAAATACACAGAACAGACACCTCACATCCACGCTGTTCACCGCATACAGCTCCGGCAAGCGCAGCGAGTACACGGGTAACGAGCAAGATAGATGGCCACTTTAATGTCTCATTTCACATACTGTGTAGTACCGTTCAGTCTGGACCATCTAATCTACGAGTCAACGAGCCACTTTCATTTTCTTTGAACACAACTTGATTAGCGAGACAAGCTATATTTCACCTCTTCGAGTGAGTATAATACTGACTGCATAACATTGCGAACAAAAACGAGAGATTTACTTGATGTCGTTATATCACTATACTGTCATTTCAATATTAAAGGAAATACCCGTAGAATCTGCTTAGAAAGTTGCCCGCTTGTGTTTAGTTTGGGTGCTCAGATTCGAATAGTTACAGCTCGTTATAGATTGTGGTTTTCATCCGACAGGTGTCTGTCTGCAGGCTACTCATAAAACGCATAGTTAACCAGCACTGATTACAATTCAGTAACGAAACACATGGATTGTCTACTTGTACGTCTCTAACGGTATCCTACCCAATATCCTTTACTACAGTCATTCTACCAAAGGTTTCTGTGAATTATTTAATAAACTTACAAAAATCCTTTTTGGAGCAAGACTTTTGTCTGCAGAGGCTCAGTCTGATTTTTAGCGGTTGACAGAGGACGCTGTTTGCTGTCCGTGTAAGGCAGATAATGACGAAAGAAAGGAATCACACTTAAAAAAGTGGGCTTGGTCCCGTTTACCTGACACGACCGTACTGTTCTCCGTTTCCACCTGCTATGACTCGGCTCCCAGCTCCGACGTTAGTCGTCCAGTTTTCCTGAGCGACCAGACTATTTGCACCAGGAACAATTTTTGAGCGGTTGACAAGAGCACGTTGTTTGCTGTTAGTATAAGGCAAATGATGACAAAATAAAGGAAGCACACTTAAAAAATAATAATAGTGGGATTGTTTCCACTTAACTAACGCGACGATATTGTTCTCCGTTTCCATCTGCCTCGACTGGGCTCCCAGTTCCGATGTTAGTCGTCCAATTTTCCTGACACTAACCCGCACTTTTACACCGACTAGCTACACTTGTCTCACCTTTCTAACCCCGTTAACAAACCGCGCCGCTCTGGTTGCTTCTTCTCCACGCGGAAAATCTCCCTCATTCAGCCCGCCGGCTCAGCTCTCCGCAGCTCCGCTACTTTTGGAGCTGTCAGATCCTGCGATCGCTCAAGTGCTGCTGACAGGCTTACCGTACGTTCACACCGGGAATATGGTTACAGAGCGAGATGAGAGACCAGAGTTAAGAGTCTGGAAAACCTGCTGACTAAGAGTGTCGCTGTGGCCCCTGGAGATGGGTGAAGAGGGGGCCAGAGACGGCTGGGCACATCCAGCCGAGGTATTTAGAAGGACATTCTCCCAGGGATAAGAGTTTTTGTCCCATTTGGCTGGAGGCCATCATCACCACTGATGTGAAGACCTAAACCTGAGAGATTATTCACCCCAGTGTACCGACCCACAGGGCTGTGGTAGGAGAGCAGTGTGTAATCATGGGAAAAGGCTGGGGTGATGTCACACTTGTGACCATCCAATCATTGCTGTTGTTTTTGTATGGAGTATGATTAATACTATGTTATTAATAATGAATTAAGTAATAGTGGTTGCTCCTTCAGATGGAAAAATATATGCACCATTTGGCATATAGTTCACCATAATATTCTTTAGGACACTGTGTCCTGTGGCCAAGTTGCAATGTTTTATTGTTCAAAAGAACACCTTCCAGGGCACGATGTATCACTTGAAATAACTACATTTTGAAGAACATTCCATGCTTTAAGTTGTTAAATGTCTATGTGGCTTTAGTGTGTTTAAATACACAAAAGGTGCATAGATTTCTTAAATTAAAACAATAAAAATTATACCTTGTTGTAACAACGCAAACCACACCTACAAAACAATGTTGTCCATTTATACAGCTGGATAGTTTTACTCAAGCAATTGTGGGTTAAGTACCTTGCCCAAGGGTACAGCAGCAGCACCCCAGTGAGGAATCGATCCAGCAACCTTTCAATCACAAGTGCTGCTCCTTAACCACTATGCTACACTGCCACACACTCATAGCACAACAATGTAACTTTCAAATGCAATACTGGAGCAAAGTTGAAAATATAAAATAATTTCAAAGATTAATTAAGTCTGATTATAACAGTGATTGATTACACCAAGAAGTATTGTACCTAGAATACTGGGAAAAAGTAAAACCAGTTTGTGTTTATGCCACAGATCTGTGATCTCAGAATATCTAATTGTATGTGGACTACATGTGGTCATCTGAAAAGATATAAACCATGTGCTTTGACCTAACCTCAACCCTTCCACAACTTTCTGATATGTTGTGTTTTGGGTACAAGCACAGGCAATCTAAATAGACAACTTGCCTTCTTTCCAGACAGGCCCTGCAAAATAGTGAGAAAAGGTGAGATTCACTGAGGGGCTTTCAACAAAATATAAAGCATCAATATTATCTGACTGATACATTTTACTATTATTACTCTTTGTACTCTTTGTTGTTTGAATGCCCTTATCCAGGTTGTCTGTAAATGGTTCCAGTTTGTGTCTTACACAGTCTGAGACCCGTATCCAGTTATACAAAAGCAACTGCAATACCAGAACCTCAACTCAGGGTGGCAGCAGTGCTCAAACTTGTATTTGTGCACATGGCCTTCAGTGCAAAGCACTAACCACTACAGCACACGCTGACCATACATTTTATACTTTTGTACTGCATTCAGGATTAATGATAAAAGCGTTTATTCCATTACATTGTACTGTCACAAAAATTCACAGAGGAGGGCTTTGGATCCCAGAGAGAGCAGGAGACACTGTATGCTGTATGTAGACAGACTGTGTCATGGCAGTAACAGGTGCTGCCGTGGCAGAATAATAGGCACGTTTGTTGATCGGTGACCTTGTGTCATTTAAGAGAGATTTTAATTTTTGTATTTACAGAGTTCAGCTGAAGTCTCTCCGGGGTCTCCTCCTGCAGTGAACTGATCTCTGCCTCAGAAAAATCCATCATGAAATGGCTGGTAGAGCGTGCAGCTCTGTCTGTGTGCATGACACCGGGAAGCAGCTCAGAGACTCACCTGCATGTCAACAGAACGCAAGTGTATCCATTCAGTTTAAACGAGCAACAGTGTTAGACCAGCCTCACAACACTCCCAGACCAGTGAGTGTGAGCTTAACACTATTCAAGCCCTACCACAAGTTAACTTGTGCAATCTAACTGAAGCCAAGTATACTATAATACAACAGTCCCTAGAACACAGAATCCAACACACTTCACAGTATTACACAAAATAAACATCAAATACTAAAGGTAGCAGGTGTTAGGGGGCGGGGATTTGAGGTAGAACCGAGATGCAGTCTGAAGAAGTGGGTCTTCAGTCTGTGTTGCAGGATGGCCAGCGATTCCACTGTCCTAACCTCCAATACCGACAGGGATCGTGTCTGAAAAGAGCGACCCCGTCGGGTCGGGACAGTCAGTTGCCCTGTAGATGCAGAGCGCAGCGATCTTGAGGGAACATAGGGTTTGAAGAGGGGTCATAGGTATGAGGGAGGCTGTCCCGTTCACTGTCCTGTATGCAGCACCGAGGTTTTGAACTTGATGTGAGCGATAACAGGAAGCCAGTGAAGTGACTGAGGAGGGGAGTAACTTGACTATGTTTAATGAGATTGTAGACAGGTTGTGAAGCTGCATTCTGCACTCAATTAGCTGTAAAGGTTTGATTGCACAGGTGGAAAGGCAAGCCAAAAGGGAGTTGCAGTAGTCCAGGTGTGAGAGCACCAGGGCCTGAACCAGGAGCTGTGTAGAGTATGTAGTGAGATAGGGGTGGATCCTTCAGATGTTGTAGAAGAATCTGCAGGCCTGACTCACCGCTACCACCTGAGAAGAGAAGGATAGTTGGCTATCAAGCAGTAGCAGTGTGTGACTGCAGTCCTAGCAGTTCCCAAAATGAGATCCATAACTCGTTATTTAGAGGAAGACACTGGGACATACTCTGCTCATTTGTTGTGTTCTTGGCTGCTTGGCGCACTCACTGGGGGAAAAACTATGCTCTTC
The DNA here is from genome assembly GCF_013368585.1 of Megalops cyprinoides. NCBI lineage: Eukaryota > Metazoa > Chordata > Actinopteri > Elopiformes > Megalopidae > Megalops > Megalops cyprinoides. Next base: position 67,528,752 of record NC_050584.1, on the reverse strand, counting down.
TTGCCTTTGGTTGTCTCTGCGTTGTCTGAGTGTTGAATGTGTGTTCAGTGCGCACCATTTGGCACCTGATACAGGGGTGCAGAACGGTGATAGTGGGGACCCCTGGGGGTGTAGCATGGTTCCTAGTGACGGGTGTAAGCTTTCTTAATGTCTAGCGAGTATATGCGTTACTTGCTAATGACTGCAGGGTTTCGAGTTTTGGTTAAAGTTATGGTTATTTAATATCTAGTGAGTAAATGTGCTACTTTATATGACATGAATTCACTCGTATCACTTGCTGCTTATTTTACTTGTAATATCGCGATGGCTTATGGATACTGTGATCTAGTCACTGGGATGTATTGTAGTGTTGCTACTTGACTTCCCTTAGTTTTCTAAGCTGTGTAGTTTCAGTTTAGCACAAGTTAACTTGTGGTAGTGCTTGAGTAATGTTGTACCCACACTCACTGGCCTGGGAGTGTTGTTAGCCCGGTCTGACACTGTTGCTCATTCAACTTGAATAAATACACACATGCTCTATTGTGCTGGAAGCTGCTCTGGATAAAAGCATCTGCTAAATGAATTTAATGTGATGCCATGCTTGATCCATGTGGGGACTGAGTGTTCTACAGTAATGTGCCTGATATATCAGGTCTCTGAGAGACCTGAACTCTGTCTCCACCTGCTGGGTGAAACAGTCACTGAGCTCATTCCCCTCCCATCGCCCTGTCCTGTCCAAAGAATGCCCACATGAACGCAATACACTAGAACAGTCTATTCACCATATACACACCATGCACACGCTCATTTCACAGGTGCACACAAACTGTATACACATACATACTTACATACAGTTTCTACACAAGACACACATACATGAACACACATACACATGGAGGTTAAAGATCCAAATCACAAATCAGTTTATTAAAATATGTATAAATATATATTTTTATATATACAGTATATACACACATAAAAGGCATCAGTGTTCAGAGGTGAAGTGGGTGTTGAGCAGTGCTGCAGTCTCTTGCTCAGTCTTCATCACTTTCTCTCCATTCTCTGCTTCCTGAGCAGATCCTTCAGCTCACAGCTGCACAGTTACTCAGGAAGTTCAGTTTCAGCTCTTCAGCTCCAGGGTGTGACTGAAGCGCCCCCCTCTGGACCCCCAGAGTCTGATGATTTGTGCCCCGCCCTCTCTCTCTCTCTGGCTCTGGGACGTCCTGTGTATCCAGGTATGCGGCTGCTTGGTTCTGGTAACCATGGCGATCCGGCCAGCCCCGCCCCCTGCCTGCCACAGTGGCCCCGGTTATCCTTCCCCTCTCTCACATGGTCACTTCCCATCACCATGGAGACAGCCGTGCTCTACGATGAGTCCTTAGCCAATCAGGAGCCAATCGCCCCTCCACCTGTCTCCTCCATCTTGTTTCTTTTGATCCTCACCTACAAGAAGCAGAAAGTATGTAGTGTTTTACAATCAAGTTTAAATATCAATGTGGACAACTCCAGCCAAAACATCAATACTTTATTATCAAGTATAAATATAAATGCACTTTACGTCAGTTAAAGTTAAGAGTCAGCACCTCAAGGATTGGCTACGTCGAGAAGATGATCCCTCACTCCTTTATTTTCTTCTCCCCAGAGGGAGAAACTCCACTCCTCTATGGTCTCTTCCTTTCCCTCTGCCATCACCTGCAGGAAGGAGGATTTGAGCCACAGAGAGCAAAAAGAAGGACCACCAAAATCCAGAGGCCTTCAGTCCCAAACCTCCGGACTAATGAAGTAACTTCCTTGTTCCCGAGGGATAAACACCTCCAGATACAGGCGGTGAGGTTAAAGGCTGCTTTAAATGCCAGTAGTGCTGAGCTTACACAACCTACTGAAATTTATTCGAATGTCAAACTATGAAAACACCACATAAATCATAAATATCAACAATGACTTTGAAATCAAATCAACTTTAAATACCAGAACACTTACTCCATCTGAAGTAACATCACAAAGTAGCAGAAATATTTAACAGCAATGCACATCAGTTAAATGATCAACATACTGAGTTATGTATTGTTATGTTAGTGTACTATGCCCCAGTTAAAATATTCAGGTTTTTGGCAAAGCTATTTCATCTCCCGTTTCAAGATAAGTTGTTTTAAAGGTCATACACGTAAGGCCATACATGTAAAACACACACACACTCTCTCTCTCTCTCTCTCTCTCACACACACACACACACACACACACACACACACACACACACCAATATCTATACCACAGTAGACACAATACAGCTCCTTCACATAACCCCTTCTCATGAGTCCTGTCACACTTAGTAAGGAAATCAGTGCAAAATGTATGTCTGAGTATGCATGTGTTTGAGAAAACACGTGTGTACGTGTGTGTGTGTCTGTGTAAATGTGTTTCTGGTTCACTGCTGTTGTGTTTGTGTGTGTGCTTGTGAGTGCATATTTGTGTACGTGTGCGTGTGTGGTTGGGGGGGTAGATACTCATAACTATCTATAGACCATAAGTCTGATCAATCTGTAGATATTCAGTAGTATGTCCTTGTGACAGAGACAGAGAGCCTATTAGTATATGCTGGGAACAGCACTTCAGTTTGATTACCACTGTTCTACAGGCTCTCACTTTTGGTCAAACAGATTTTATATGTTGGTGTAAAATAATAAGGTGAAACAGTAATGATTTGACTTCACCTGGTTGGAGTGCTCTGAATAACAATACTGCCACAAGACCAAGGGTAAGAAGGCCAGCAACTGCAATACCAGCAGCAGCAGCAGTGGCAGTATGGTGCTTGGTGACACTCCCAGAATTTTTGCTTTTTTGTTTTTATTTGTATTTGTGTGTGTGTGTACACACATTTTTGTTTTTATGCAAGTATGAGCATGTGTATGAGTTTTATGGACAGCAGTCTGGTTTGATTATCACTGTACTACAGTGTAAAACAGTTTTAAATACATGGGTCTAGAATAATAAGGTCCAAAGAGTTCATATTTCTCTGTACCTTTTTTCCATGCTACTATGAGGAGTCCTGTCACGAGAAGAACAATAATAACCACAGCAACAACAATACCAGCAACAGCAGCAGGGTGCCGGGTGGCACTCCCAGAACGCTTATCTGCACCTGTAAATAAAGACACACTTCTTCAGAGGGGGTTACAGCTGAGAGCATTTCACCCTGAACCAAAGCCAGTCAAGAAGGAGGAGTCTAAGAATGACTTTCAGCAGCTCTTTCTAAGGAGAACTATATGGTATATGCACTAGAAGCTTCAGCATGTAACTGCAATATTATTAATAGAAGTATGCTGAGTGCCATAAGTAAAGAGTATCTTTGCACATTAAATGCTTATGTCAAAAATAGAATTTTTTGTTTCATTTGAGCACTAAAAAGATTTATTCTGAAAAATTCTGGCGTAGCGTTATCACAAATGGATTTACATTAGTGGAAAGTGAAGCTCTCTGTGGCTCCAGACCAGCTCAGCTGAGTTTTATTTAGTTTCTCCTCTTTTATCTTTCACTTCCTGGATCCGTACCTGTAAATCTGACATATGTCTGCACCAGCTGCAGGGTCCGGTCGGCTAACACTTTGCAGGTGTACGTTCCTGTGAGGTTCTGGCCCTCTGGGTTCTGGATCAGGAGCGACCCGTTTTCTGAAAGGTCCTGAACCCGGTTCTTCCACAGGTCTGAGATATGCCGGTGTGAGGTGCTGCTGTTGTGTGTGAGGATGGGCGGGGTTTGTCCCATGAAGGTCCAGGTCTGAGTGAAGTTCTGAAGGCTGGGCTTTGGTGCAGGGCAGGGGATGGCCAGGGTTTGGCCCACTTCTCTATGGATGTCCCCTGAAAGGACAATCAAACAATTCAGCCGCTCTTTCTAAGGAGAACTATGTGGTATATGCACTGGAAGCTTCAGCATGTAACTGCAATATTATTAATAGAAGTATGCTGAGTGCCATAAGTAAGGAGTATCTTTGCACATTAAATGCTTATGTCAGAAATAGAACATAGAACAGCTACAGGGAACAAGAGACTTATCTAACATAACAATATAAACTACAGAGAAAAAGAGTCAAAAGTACAGAGAGGCGCTATATTGATTCCATCACTATTACGTCTACCGCCATTTCAAATTTTTATTGAAGTAGGGATAAAAGAGTTTTTAAATCTATTCAAACGACAGCGTGGTACTTTAAACCTGCTCCCTGATGGCAGTAGCTGGTACTCGGTGTGTAGTACATGAGATGAGTCGGTTATAATGTTGTTGGCTTGCCTTAGCACAGCCTGCTCGTAGGTAGATGGATGTTGTCCTACTATTATCTTCCATGCAGTTTGTATGAGTCGGACTAGTTTCGACTTCAGTTGCACAGAGAGCTTACCAAACCAAGCTGTAATGCCATATCTAATTAGGCTCTCAAAGACTGCCTCAAAGATGACCTCAATGAAATGGAAGGTCAAAGAGTCAATGACAGAGCCTGAAGGCCACACCCATTTTGGGGTTCATGAAGCCTCATTCTGCAATCAGTAGACACTCCCCTCTGTTCAGGAGATCGGTGGTGGTGATGTAATCCAGGCTGTGGTACCTTGCTGTCTGAACGAGGCCCTCCACTCCCCGGTCCCATCCTCTTTGGACATGGAGCAGATGTAGGTGTGGTTAGAAAGATTTCCCAGCATCCTCACTGTGCTGCTCACTGAGAACAGTCCCTGGGCATCTGCAGTCGGCTGGCTGGAGTCCTGCAGGGTTCCTGATGGTGTGGGTGGATCAGTGGACCAGGAAACGCGAGGGGTGGGGTAGATGCCCTGGGACATGCAGGCCACTCCCTCTCTGGTCCTCTCCATGCTCACTGATTTGATGGGAGCTGCAGTGATTTCACAATAGCAGTTAATATCCACTTCCTCTGCACAGTCAAGGTGGAAAATGCAAAGGTTTTGTCAGCAACACAAATCATATGCTACTCACTAAATTCATTCAATCACATCTTAAGGTGCATCCAGACGTTCGACTGGAATGTGGGTTTTTGCAACCGTGTGAATTTTAGACAAAAAAATCAATAGCAAGGGTTAAGCGACACTGAAGTGAGGGAAAACTGCACATGCACCATCCTCTTCAAATGATGTTTGCACCTCCTTACTACCCACAATCCACTGCAAAGCACGCCCCTTCAAGAATGTTCACAGTGATACAGTGAATTAGAACAGCTTTTTAATTTTTAATTTTAATTCTGTAAATGTGCCAGAACCAAACCAAAAGGTTAGTTTTTATCTGCAGGGGAATTAGTAACTGAAAAACAAAGGCAAACTCAGGCAGTGAAGAGAACATACAGGAGGTGTATGGAACAAAAGCACAAGAGACTGCTCATTTCATATCCAGTTACTGGATGTTTTAATTGTGTAGGTACATGATATTCTTGGCTATGTTTAGATAACTTTATTAAACCCTTTTTGGCTTGTTAAGCTATTTTATTATTTCAGGGCAGTAATGGAAAGGTCCAATGAATATCAGGGATACCCAGAGAGGCATTCTCTGTTAAACATCTGGAACACTGTGGGTCATGAGGGCATTAGCAGGAGATGGTTGTGGGGAGACTCACCCTCCACTGTCACATTCACAAAGGACCTCTGGTTCAGGGTTTGACAGCTGTATCTGCCCTGGTCCTGAATGCTGGTGTTCTGTAGCAGCAGGGATGCGTTGCCCTGGGAGATCAGGTCCCTAAAGAGAGAGGTCCGTCCTTTGTAGCGCCCGTCTTGGTCCTCTAGCTGATCAGTGCCATGGTAGTAGCGGTGGACAGTGACTCCCAGGCCAACCAGTTTATGCCAGTGAATGACCTCTTCACGTGAGTGTCTGAAGCTGCATGGCAGCACACAGGCCTCAGAGAAGAGGCAGGTAACAGGTGTGTCTGCAGAGGAAGAACACACAGCAGAGTGGATCAGCTGTTAGGGAGCCGGATTCATAACCAGAAGGTTGCAGGTTCATTTCCTGACATTTATTTATTTATAAAATAATTTATATAGCTCCACACTAGAGTGACTGCACCCCTTTTGACATGCACATGCTGATGCTGTTATGTGTTATCATTTATCATTATGTGTTATCATTTATCATTATGTGTTATCATTTAGAAGCAGCCCGAAGGTGAAGTTATGCATTCCCTGCAACGTGACTAAGAAAAGATATTAGACTTAGTTATTATTAGATACATAGACTTTATTGATCCCCACGTGGGGAAATTTGGGGAGCTACGTCATATGCTGTAAAATTCTAATGAAGAGATTTAACCAGTTAGCTAAAAGACAGACACATGGAACACTTTTGTTGGGAAGATCAGTGTAGAAAAGGGCCACATGTGTATGTTTCTGTCTTTGTCTTAGTCTTTGTTTGCGCACCACCCCCATCTCTCACAGGCACTTGTTTACGACTCAGTTGAAACCTGGCCAAACCGGTCCTGCTGCTCCCCTTATCAGCAGGACCCCCACCGGTAACTCGAGGCACAGGCGCACCCCCAAGGACGGCCCCCAGGTCACCATTTGCCCTCGGACCTGCCCGTATCCTCTGGCCACCAATCAGGGCCTCAATAGGGCCGGGGATACGGGACAAGATAAAGGTGGTAGTGACCTCCCCCACCTCAGTACCACAACAATATCTGGGAGGTGAAGAACCGGGGAGACCAAGCCTTTGGGGACAAAACCTTGTGCTGTTGTTGTGTGCGTCTGTGCCAAAGGAACCACACACACCCATACACCACAAACCCTTGTATCCATCCGTTCAAAATCCCCAATAAACACCTGAACCCGGAACCTGACTCCTGTGTCCTGACCGACACCCCACTGTGATAGCAAACAAGCCTGAACCTAGTACGGGTGAAACTGCCCCCTCAGTTTCAGTGGTCCTTCGAGCCGGATCAGTGCTGTTGCAGTGGAAATGTCAGGCACACCGGGTTCAGCTCCTCCATCCGCAAGCCGCTCTCGCCGTGAGACCCGTCGCCCCAGACCCCTCCACGAGAGCTACGAGGTCCAGTATGTGGGGAAAAGCACCCACAGACCTGCGGACGTCCACGCCAGTGAGCAGGAGGGACAGGCCGAGATGACCCCCCTCAGGACGCCAGAGAGGAGTTCCCCAGTCCAGCAGAGCCCATCGTCCACGACCCCACAGAGTCGTGATAAAGTGGTGCAACAGCTCCTGGACACCATGAGGCAGCAGAGTGAGCTCGTGGGGGACACAGTGAGGCGACAGAGCGAGCTCATGGAGCGCATGCTGCAGCGCTCTGCCACCTCCACTCCCTTCAGCGCCAGGTCCTCACGCCGGAGCTCAAGGCAGCCATCACCCCAGACGGCTCGCACCCAGCCTGTGCAGCCAGGACCTCACCTAGCCCTTGTCCAGGAGCTGACAGATCACCTCCATCGGATGCAGCTGCCACCATCGCCCCCGATGCCGCCACCAGTCAGCCGCTCCTCGGCGTCCATCTCCAGTGCCCTGTACCACCTGCCACCGGGGCAGGAGGGCACCCTGACAGACAGTGCCACGCCCAGCCAAGTGTTGCCACGGCAACCAGCCCCTCCACAGCAGCATCCCCTGCTGCCACTGCAGGTGCACCCAACCCACCAGGGGGAGCACCCACAGGGCCAGCTCCCTCAGCTGCCCTGCAGCCTGTCTCAGCCTCAGCCGAGTTTTCCCCCGGCCATGCAGGCTGTAACGGCAGACCAGAACCCAGTCCTCCTGCAGCCCACTCAGTATCTGCCGCAGGGACCAGTAATGGGCGTGCCCTCATACCTGACGCCCTACCCACAACCGGTTGCCACCCTGCCCTGCCACTGGCCAACGCAGCACCCTGGAGCAGTGACGACGTCTCCACCACAGACAGCAGGAACAGCGCCCCCTGCTGTGCGAAGACGGTCCTACAGGAGGGTAGAAGGTCCGACCTTCCCGGACCTGACCAAGGAGGATGAGACCGAGTACACCATGCTCCGGATGGCTCTTGACAACCTGCTCGATCCAGAAGAGACCGAGCAGTACAAGTACCACATCCTCCTGGACCACCTGAAGGTCGACCAGGCCCGGCGGCTGGCACTCGCCTTCTCCAAGGCCCCAGACCCCTTCACGAGAGCAGTGAAGGCGTTGGATGACCGATACGGGCAACCACGCCAGCTGGCATCACGGGAGATTAAGGCCATCATGGCCTTACCTCCAATCCGGCCAGGGGATGGGCAGGCCTTCGACGACTTCGCCCTCCGCATCCACGCCCTGGTGGGACTCCTTCAGACTCTGGGGGGGCAGGGCCAAGCTGAGCTAGCCTGCGGCTCGCACGTGGAGCGCCTCCTGGAGAAGCTCCCATCTGAGCAGTTCAGCAGGTTCAAAAGGTACATCAGCCGACTCAGGCCCGAGTCCATGATGTACACCCTGCTGGACTTTGCAACCTGGCTCCAGCTAGAGGCCCGCTGCCAGCCAAGGAGAGAGCGCCCCCCAGCTGGACAGAAGGAGCAGCGGCCTGCACCAGAGCCCACCAGGTGGAGGGCCAACATCCTGCACGGAGCCAACCAGGCCACCAGCACCGCAGCCCCAAAGTCATCGCCAGCAGCGCCACCTGCTGGGAACCTCAGGGGGAGGAAAGACGCATACTGCCCGTACTGCGACAACGCCGAGCACTACCTCAGCCAGTGCACCGCCTTCCAGCGGCTCTCCAGGGACGAGAAGGTGGCCTGGATCAAAGAGAACCAGAGGTGCTGGCGGTGTGCTCGCGCTCATCAGGCGGCGCAGTGCACCCTGAAGCAGCCCTGCAGTACCTGCAACGGCAAGCACCTGCAGGTACTGCACGATGTGAATGAGAGGTCCAGGGAGAGGACACGCCCAGCCGTCCAGACTCTGTACCTGGACCGGCCGAGTGGCCACAGCCCTGTGATGCTCAAAGTCATCCCAGTCTCCCTGCATCACAAGGGCTGGTCCACAGAGACCTACGCGGTACTGGACGATGGTTCTGAGCGGACAATCCTCCTCCCAGCCGCAGCCAAACAGCTCCACCTGCAAGGCAAAGCTGAAGATCTGGCTCTCCGCACCATTCGGCATGAGGTCAATATCCTCCACGGGGCGGCCGTGTCATTCCAGATCTCCCCTGCGTCCGGACCAAAGAGGACCTACTGGATACGGAATGCATTCACCGCTGACCACCTGGCCTTGTCAGAGCATACCTATCCAGTGGCAAAGCTGCAGAAGAGGTATGCACACCTCAGAGGCCTCCCGCTGCAGTCTCTCAACCAGGTGCGCCCACTCCTGCTGATCGGGGCGGATTACACCCACCTGATCACCCCCGTCGAGCCAGTGCGTCTGGGCCCACCAGGGGGCCCAGCAGCAATCAAGACCCGGTTGGGCTGGACACTCCAAGGGCCGGCACAGCGCCTTCAGCGCCGCACCTCTCCCCCCAAATGTCTGCTGACCTCAGTCAGCAAACCCAGAGAGGACAGTACACATGGCAAACCCCGGTTGGGGTTAGCCGAACCCAGCCAATGGGGCCAGCATGCTGCATTCCCCCACCAAGGAGCAAATAAGGGACCTGCGAGACCAAATGGAGCAGAAGTGGAGGATGCTGCAAAGCGGCAGGAACCCAGCTTCTGTGGGCTAGTGGCAGAGAACACAAGCCCCTCCCTCCTAGAAGGCAGCCCAGTCATTGGCTCCCAAGAGCTACCGGGAAGGACTGCACCGTCCCTTTACGGGGCGGCTGATCAGGCCAGTGAGCCCTCAGCCACCGAGCACCCAAAGGCAGAGGCCCAGCTCCTCAAGAGAGCTCAACGAGGCAGCTTTCCGGAAGAGCCCACTGGTTTGGAAGCAGGCAAGCCAGTGCCCTTCAGCAGCCACCTGATAACCCTGTCACCCAGGTCGAGTGGCTTCAGCTCGATACGTAAGTCCTGGACTCTGCGAGGAAGGGGGTCCAGTCGACAGCACCAACACAGCAGTGTGAAATGGAAGCGACGGCGAGCTAAGCCTGTGGTCCCGAAGGAGACGGACCTCCCCCCTGCTCGCCTGCAAACCTCCAACTCCACCAACGTGGCCTACCCCCCACCGTGTGAGAGGCCGTGTTGTCGCCGGTGGAGCTGGCAGAGACGGATAGGATTGGACTGCAAAAGTACAGGTCGAGCACCAGACCTACACCCGCCCAGTGCCCGACTGGTTGTGATCCCTGCCAGAACTGACGACAGAACCGAGCGCCCTTAACGTGTATGATGTGGCCCTTTGTAATGAGCAAATTTCCACAAGAAATTTGGGGGCGGCTGTAGAAAAGGGCCACATGTGTATGTTTCTGTCTTTGTCTTAGTCTTTGTTTGCGCACCACCCCCATCTCTCACAGGCACTTGTTTACGACTCAGTTGAAACCTGGCCAAACCGGTCCTGCTGCTCCCCTTATCAGCAGGACCCCCACCGGTAACTCGAGGCACAGGCGCACCCCCAAGGACGGCCCCCAGGTCACCATTTGCCCTCGGACCTGCCCGTATCCTCTGGCCACCAATCAGGGCCTCAATAGGGCCGGGGATACGGGACAAGATAAAGGTGGTAGTGACCTCCCCCACCTCAGTACCACAACAATATCTGGGAGGTGAAGAACCGGGGAGACCAAGCCTTTGGGGACAAAACCTTGTGCTGTTGTTGTGTGCGTCTGTGCCAAAGGAACCACACACACCCATACACCACAAACCCTTGTATCCATCCGTTCAAAATCCCCAATAAACACCTGAACCCGGAACCTGACTCCTGTGTCCTGACCGACACCCCACTGTGATAGCAAACAAGCCTGAACCTAGTACGGGTGAAACTGCCCCCTCAGTTTCAATCAGATATCTTAATTTCTCATAATGGATACCAATCACACCATTTTAAGCACAAAGAATTATGGGGCAACTTGCTTTGAATGCCATGCAGGAGACACAGACAGAAGGAAGCTAGTTGCAATGCACCTAACGTGTTTCCACCCGCTGCTGTATTTCTGCATTAACATTCCATTTCCCTTTAGTTAAGTTCAGTTCACATCTACACGTCTGATCACCTCTTCATGTCGTTTAATGAGTGTCTCCTTCCATGTCCATCTCCCTCTCCTCCTGTTTCCTTTCACTGTAACCCCCGTTCCCTCTCATCCACTCACCTTTCCTCCTTTTTATGTCCCAAACTTTGTTTTCCTTAAAAAATACAAATTAATAATTTAATGCACTTGTGTCTCCACCAGCTAGCTTGTACCTCGTCTGACCAACTATTGAAACCTGGTCATAAGGTTATATAGAGTGAATTTGTATATGCATTGAATCCATTCATAGCACACCTTGAGATTTTTCCTGTCCAACAAAGCCCACAACCCTGTCAGCTATCAGCATGGCCTCTCTCTCCTGACTGTTCATTCCTCTCTTTTCTTTTACTGTCTGTGTGTCTACCCTTCCCTGCCAACTCCCACATCGCATCTTCTTTTCCCTGCCTTTCTCTTCTCTTTCTGTCAATTTTTGCAGCTCTTAGGTACCAGCATCCACAGAAAGGTATTTACCTGTACAGACAGAGCACAAGGTGAGGAGCACCTGGCACTGTGACCCACCACAGACATAATGCAATAACAGAAGTTCAACAACATAACGCAGCGCAACACATTTCTGCACTTTTTGTGTATCTTTGTGGATATATCTGTGTATCTGTGTTTAATGTTGACAGATACACATACACACAGAACACAAGGTGAAGGGCACTGTAACCCACTATAGACATAACGCAACAACAACAAAACATAACACTTCTTGGACGATCACCTCATCCAATCAACTTTTTGGAGCCCCTACCTCCTTATACACATTAAACACATGTTTAAGGAGTGAGAAGAAAAAAGAGCAGCTAGAAGCACAGCAGGTGAGAGTGAAGGTGGAAAGTGGGTTTTGTGTTACCTTGGCATTCAGTCAGAGTCAGTATCCACAGGAGGACGATGGTGACAGCCAGACGAGGCCCTGCCATGGCTGAGACTCCACCCAGCAGCTGAAAACTAAATAATAAATAAATAAACTGATTTAAGACATCTTGAACACCTCACTTTTCCAGGCGATTGTCCCAACATGCCTTAAGACTGCTACTATTATGCCCGTCCCAAAAAGCTCAACAGTGTCATGCCTGAATGCCTACCGTCCGGTGGCACTCACCCTAATAATCATGAAGTACTTCAAATGGTTGGTCATGGCACACATTAAGGAGACCATTGACGTCACAGCTGACCCCCACCAGTTCGCATACAGACAGAACCGCTCCACCGCAGATGCCATCTCATCTGTGGTTCACCTGGCCCTCACTCACTTGGAGAGCAAGGACTCCTATGTCAGACTGCTCTTCCTGGACTTCAGTTCCGCCTTTAACACCATCATCCCACAAACCCTGATAGACAAACCGACACTACTTGGACTGAGCTCATCCCCGTGCAACTGGCTACTGAACACCGGTTCCCCCCAGGGGTGAGTCCTGAGCCCCCTACTGTACACACTGCTGACCTATGACTGCTCAGCCAAGCATCGAAGCAATCATATTGTGAAGTTTGCAGACGACACGGCAGTCGTGGGGCTCATCACTCACAGCGATGAGTCCGAGTACAGGCAGGAAGTGGAAAAACTGGAGGTCTGGTGCAAAGCAAACAGCCTCTCCATCAATGTAAAGAAAACAAAGGAGATGATTGTGGACTTTAGGAAGACCAGCACCACTCCCCCTCCCCTCCACACGGGGGGAGCAGCTGTCGAGGTGGTCTCCTGCTTCAAATACCTGGGGTTGCACATCTCTGATAATCTCATCTGGAGCACCAACACAACCAGCATAGTGAAGAAGGCCCACCAACACCTCCACTTCTTAAAGAGGCTGAAGCGCGCTGGCCTTGGCACCTCAGTCCTCATCTCCTTCTACAGGTGTGTGGTGGAGAGCATCCTCACGTCCTGCATCACCGTGTGGTACGGTAACTGCTCTGCTGCAGACAGACAGGCACTGCAGCGTGTGGTAAAGACTGCACAGAGGATCATTGGCAGCAGCCTACGCACCATCAGTGACATTTACAGCAGCAGGTGCAGGAAAAAGGCCTCCTGCATCATGAGGGACTCTACCCACCCTGCTAACGGGCTGTTTGCCCCCCTCCCTTCAGGCAGGAGGCTACGCAGCATCAAGGCCAGAACCACCAGGCTGAGGAATAGCTTCTTCCCGGATGCTGTGAGACTGACAAACTCTGCAACTCACTGAACAACTGCTGCTATTATTACTATTACTTAGGGCTGGGCGATATGGCCTATAATTAATATTGCAATATTTTTAGGCTATATCGCGATACATGATCTATATCTCGATATTTTGTAGTCTCCTCTAAAGCACTTCATTTAACCCTTTGATGCGTACAATCACACCAGTATGATGATTCTAATAGTCCCTGCAACATATGTCTGCATTAAAACACTCTTGTTTATATTCATTAGTGGTTTCTATTAGAAAATTTTAAACTTGCATGCAAAAAGGGGGAAATCACAACCAAGTTAAATAAAAAAAAACAAAAAAAAAAACTGTATTTTGCTGCATATTGTGCAGATAACCGTGGTTTGTTCAACATCTTCCTTGCGATACCAGGGCTCCAGACTAACTTTTCCACTGGTAGGCTTTTTCAGTTAGTCGCACCCTTTTTTGTACAGCATGGTATTAATCAATGACCTTGCATGCTGATGAATAGCTGTCTTACTTTGCATACCCTAGTTTTGCATTGATGTAAAGATTGACAGTGACTCGAGACTTGATATTTGCAAAATATTCTAATCTTAACATTAAGTTTCCTTCGTACCGCAACCACAGGTACTGCGTTAGCCATTGTGGTTGAAAGTAGTACTACTTCTTCACTGGGTCAGTCGGTCTCTCTCTGCCTGCACTTGCACTCTCGTCATCGTTTGTGTCTGAGTCGGGATCTCTCGTTGGCTCTCCCTCTCCACCAGCCTCCTCCTCCGTTTCCTCATTTTGTTTTTTTTTTTTTTTTTTAAATCCTTTCACGCGTACAGTCACACCGGTGTGATTAGCAGTTTAGCGCGTATGCTAAAACCAGTGCTACAAGGAAGCTTTGAGGAAAACAGCGATTTAACATTAAAAAAAGTTAGCAAATGCAGCATTAAAAACTATGAGAAGCTTAACGCTAATGAAAACATAACAAACCATGTACTGTAATGCGCACTACATATCAAGTTAAGAACGAAAGGGTTAAAATATTCAGCTATAGAGCGCTTCATGTTATTCGATATATCGCCCATCCCTACTATTACTCCATGTCAGAGCATTGCTGCAATTTGAGAACGATAAATTCTGCACTTTAAGACTGAAAATTCTGCAATCTCACTGAACAATTGCTGCTTCTCACTGAAGAATTTGCGGCTGTGATTACTATTGTTTCATATCGGGACATGCTGCATCTTGGGCCCACTTGGCCACCTTGTTTATCTTTTAGATTTTTACAGTCTCACACTCTGCTCTCTTTATACTTATATTTATATACTTATTTTTATTTTTAATGGTGTTTTATTGAGCGTTTTCTTCTTGATTTTATTATCGCTATTACCTGAACCGGGACCTGAGTACCTCATTTCGTTCCCTTTCATGTACAACATGTTCTGGAATGACAATAAAAATATCCTTATCCTTAGTTGAAAAGGACAGAGCATAATAATCAACATATCAGCAAATGCATCAGTACATTTAGTGGCAGATTTAGCTATTAGCTAAATCCACTAAAAGGCATAAATATGTGTTTCTGTTTTTGTTATTGCTTTTACTGTTACGATCTGTGTTGATCTAAGTGATTGGTGCCTTTCTTATTAGCGAAAGGGAAAAAAACTACCATTAACTAGAGGTTTTTAATTATAAGATTTACAAAGACTTAAATTTAAAATATTACATCAGTTCCTCTCTATTCTCACAGAGTTCTAGTTTATGAATCAGGTGAGACATTGAACGGAAAACCTAATTTGGCCTGTAGGGGGCAGTGCAAAACCAGTAATTTCAGCACTGATATGGTGAAAATCTTGATTTTTGAGGTGGATTTTCTCCAAAATTGTACAGTAGATATGCACAGATATCTACAGATATGCACCTGAATACTCACACTAAAGCAATCACAGCACTTTAATTCAATTCAAGTTTGTTTGTATAGCGCTTTTTACAACACAAGATGTCACAAAGCAGCTTTACATTGATCCCAGGCCTGAGACCCCCTGAGAGCAAGCCTAAGGCAACAGTGGCAAGGAAAAACGTCCTCATTGACAGGAAGAAGCCTTGAGCAGAAGCCGGCTCAGAGGGGGAGCCCATCTGCTTCTGGCCGGTACTGGGCAGATAGAATTACAGAGAATACTTAAAAGTTGTATAATGTACTTAAAACACTTGAATTTGACAGACAGTAGCGGCAGTGTAGCATAGTGGTTAAGGAGCAGGACTCGTAACCGAAAGGTTGCCGGTTACAGCTGATGTACCCTTGGGCAGGTACTTAACCCACAGTTGCTTCAGTAAAATATCCAGCTGTGTAAATGGATAACATTGTAAGTCGCTTTGGATAAAAGCGTCTGCCAAATGAATAAATGTAAATTAACAACAGAGTATTCTCCATCAACCTAGCATTTAACTCATATTTGCACAGCTGAAGTTAGCGCGGCGGAGAAGGAGTAACATACATATACATATTACACAAAATGCAGGGGAGACAGCGAAAATAGGTGAGACAGAGGTACTGGTAGCAGCCATTGTCTCAGAGATTACTTACGTTTATATTTGTTTTTCCTTTAGAAAAGTGTTGTAACTCGCGATACAAATCGAGTTGTAGCGTCTGGTGTTCAGGAGTTTCCAGCAAGCCACAGCCACAAGACAGTTACATCTGTCTGCCTGAACAGCTTCCGTGTTTTTCTCGTTGCCTCGCCTGAGCCCGAGGTGCACGGAAAGCTGCTGATAGGCTAACAAGATCCCCACGTGCTGATTACGTTTCGTTAAGTGGAATATGAATACACACACACACACACACACACAGACAAATACAGCAGCCTTAAAGCATACAGCACCAGCAAGCGCAGCGACGCATCAGGGCGAACCGCCGGATGTCTGCGTATATAACCAACTCTGGCGGTTCAACTTCCTCTATCCATCACAGAGAAAAGTAAAATGCCACCATTTCAACCGTGAAAAACACTGTGTGCGCGCGTGTGTGTGTGTGTGCGTGTGTGTGTGTGCGCCTGACGGCTGGGGTCTGAATAACAGTCGGAGACAAAGTGATGCAGGGACCGAGCACGGAGTTCCTGGAGAGGATTCTGCGGAGCCGGGGTTGCGACTGGAGGCGCAGAACCCAGAAATCGCCCCTGTCTTTCATTCTGTCTGTGAGGGTGAGGGTATCTACATTATGGCAAATTATTGGCAATTTGAATAATTAAGTGGTAAGTAATCCCAAAGCTTTCTCTTAAATGTTTCACATTATAGATTTTTTGTGTAACAAAATTCAATTTAAAAAACGGAGCTAAATTTAGTTAAATAGATTTAAATTATGCTACTGAGAATAAACTTTCAGGTTAGGTTGAGTGCAATGAACGATAATGTTTACAAGACAGACCTCACAAAAGCGGTGATGTGTCATGAGCATTTAACGTAGGCCTAAATTAAATCGATAAATGCCCTAATCTCACGTTGTAGTTTTCGCAAGCACACAAACTACAGACAATCTGCGTTCGCGAGCATAATCATTTACTCTATTCACGCGATTGGTGTCAATTATTCTGTGAATTATTTGTTTTATTGTTGATCAAGGAGGATAAAGGGGAACAGGCTGAAAGTAATGATAGATTTAAAGGTAATGTTTCAGCCTCCCCTGTTTCCAGCTCACCCGCCGCCACTGTTGTGGAACGCACCTAGTTTTTTCCTCAACATTAAATAAATACCACAGGAATGACAAGAAAAATACGGGCAGCTGGTAACACAGTAAATGAAAATCAAGCTGGTTTCCCGTCAGTCATGTTCAGCCTGCGTCTTTATCCGCAGGAAGATACTGCGTGTAATAAACTGCGGAGCAGGGCGTGACTGTTTGGGAGGGGCGGGTCCAGAAGTTACTCATCTTGATCAGCAGCACCTGGCGCAGGTGAGAAGGGCGGGGCGAGTGAGTGACGCAGGCGGGCGGTACCGTGAGCGTTCGGGTTGCTCTTTCCCCGTTTCGAGTTCGCTTCTGTTAGGTGGGATGTCGCGTGCTGTTGTACGGTGTTGTCTGTGTGTCGGAGTCCGGGGATCTGAATAACAGTCACAGACAAAGAGATGCAGGGATCGACGGCGGACTTACTGGAGCGGATTCTGCGGAGGCAGAGAATACAGGAATCGGTCCTAACAGACAAGGAACACGTCTTTCAGTCTCTGTGTGACTCCAAGAAGTGGCCGCCGTCCCAACGATTCCTACAGTGAGACAGACACCCCCTTATCCAGAAGCCGATAGACCGGGACATGTTACTCTCATTTCTTGCGTTCTCGGCTGCCCGGTGCAAATAGAGGGAAAACCGTACTTTTCTTGCTGATCGTTGTCTCCGTGTTGTCTGAGTGTGGAATATACGCTCATTGCCCGCTGTTGATGCACCCGATCCGGTTGTGCCAGGACCCTCTTGGGGTGTAGTGTCGGCCTGGATGAATTTAATATCTCACGAGTGTATGCGTTACTTGCTGATGATTTCAGGGTTTACTCCAGTCTGACGTGTAGAACCCCAATGCTGACATACCTGTGAGGGAGAATGATGAATATGCCCTGAAGGGGGCGCTCACAGTCTGGGGAGGGTTAGTAGAGTGTTAGGTGCTGGAAAGGAGTTAATCTGGCTGGATTGGCACTTCAGTGTGTGCTTTTATGGCAACACTGTACATACACGGGCGGCAGTGTAGCATAGTGGTTAAGGAGCAGGACTTGTAACCGAAAGGTTGCCGGTTCAATCCCCGCTGGGACACTGCTGCTGTACCCTTGGGCAAGGTACTTAACCCACAGTTGCCTCAGTAAATATCCAGCTGTATAAATGGATAACATTGTAAAGAACTGTAACCTATGTAAGTCGCTTTGGATAAAAGCGTCTGCCAAATGAATAAATGTAAATGTACACTCAATGTCACACAAACACTGTAAATGCACACATGCTATATACACAATACTATGCTAGGCGCACACACACACATGCACACACGCACACACACACACACACACACGCAGTGAAAACAGTCCACACACAACCATTTTTTTTTTACATTGAAATGCTTTATTTGGCATGACTACTTTGCTAATATTATTAATCAGTCTCAACGTACAACATGCATAATCTGATGGATACTGAATGAAAGTGAAAGGACAAAGATGACATTTAAAATAAAAATACAGTAAACGGTGACATCGGCAGTTAGAATGAGGATCGCTGTCCCTCCAGCTCTGGCATGCTTACAGATTATACAGCCAGTGCTGCCGTCCGTCCCTCTCCTAAAGGGACAGTCAGCATATCTACGCCAACCACTTCCTTACAATGTGGAATGATCCTAGTAAATCGATCAAAGCACTGTTTTTGAAATGTTGACATTTAAGAAAACAATGAGGCTCTGTCTCAAACTCACCTGTCTCTTTTCTTTTGGTAGCTGTGTTTTTTGTGCATTTATCAATGGTAGACTGTGGTCTCTAAGGCTGTACTTGGCATGAATCTGTCTCTGCTTTATACTGTATCTTAGACAGCGATGAGACATTCAGCCAGTGTGTATTCTCTTTTTAAGGCTAGGTAGCAATTAAGTTTACTTTATGTTCTGGTTTGGTGACTCTAGCGTTGCAGGTTAGTATTTTGTAGTTTGTTTTACAGTTTGGTTTATTCTGATCCATGGCTGTAAATCAGTGTTAGTCTGAGACAGGTGAATGTTGAGTGCTGTATGGTTAGTCAGGCTCAGTGCTAAATGACTGAGGGAGCTTGTTTGTTTTAGGGTTCAATTCTTTGGTTTACCTGAAATTGCAGTGTGTCTTGTGCACACACATGCATACATAGTCTACACACACCTGTACACACAATGAAAATATACTGCATATACTAAAAATTAAAAAAATAAGCTCAATATATACATCCCAAATATCAGTTCATTAATTGTAATAAATAAATATTAACATGTGTTTCATCTCGGAAAGCTTTTTAAAGACCTGCAGTGAGATTAGCCCATTAGAGCATGAAGTCCAGCACCTCTGTGTTCATTTTCACCACATTTCCTGATCAGAACCTTTAGCCCAGTTGCAGAGCTGCAGATTTATACAGAGTGTTCAGTTTTAGCACCTTAGCTCCAGGGTCCTGACCACATACTACCCACATGAGGCTGAAAGCTCAGGTTTGAGTCTAAAATGACAAGATTGTTCACATCAGATCTGCTCTGCACAGCCACATGGCTGAGTTTGCCTGCTGTGAGCTTGGGAATTGCTACTAGGATTTCAGTCTTTAAAGGACATTTTTGGACATCTGAGTAGTGATGCCTGTTAGACAACTCATCTGTGTTTGGAGGGAATCAGTGTTATTAGGGGAAACAGAAATATGAAGCTGTGTATCATCTGCATAACAGTGGAAACTGACACCATGTTCACAAATGATTTTACCCAAAAGGGGTGCTACAATAAAAATCGACGATTCCCTCATTGCAGAATTTTAGTTAGCTGCCTGTGTTCAAAATATGAATGCTGTGATCAAGTAGGAATATGAAGGGGTTACTATAGTTAAAAAATAAATTAACCATAATGAAGTTGAGTCGTTACCCAAAGGAGTTGGTGCACTCAGACACTGTTCCTCCACTCAGTTATCTTCTCCATCTCTTCTCTCCTGTTGCTCCACTCCTCTATCTTCTGGTCCTTCTCCTCTCCCCTGGTTACCATCACCTGCAGGAAGGAGGATATGAGCCACAGAGAGAACAAAGCAGGCCCTTCCACATCCAGAGGCCTTCAGTCCCGGTGTCCCACATTAACGAGGTGATGTCATCGTGCCCGTGTCAGTAGTGCTTACTTCATTCAACTTTTAGTATCTGCATCACATACCACCCGAATCTTAATGTCAACATGCATGAACTCCAGTGAAAATGTAAACATAATATAATCAGTTTAATATAATCTAGTTTAAATATCGACACTTTACTCCAGCTGAATTAATAATACATTACAATCCAGAATAGCTGTTAACATCACTGCATTAGTTAAACTATCAATACATAATGTTTGAGTTCTAATACTAATGTACTGTACCTCAGTTAAAATATTTATGTAGTACAAAGAAGCTAAATATATCAGAACAGTATATTCAAGTTAAAATATCAAAATAGCATAACAGGAAATAAGTAAACACACTACACTGCTTTTTGACAGATGAGGTATTATTGTTCTGTATGTGATCGTATAGAAATGCACCTGAATTCAGTCTTACCTGTTAGTCCTTGAATTAACTGTATTAATCTTTGGAGCCATCCTGTGGTACACAGACATGTAAATCATATCCAGGGACATATTCATAACACTCACACTCACACTCTGATCAATCTCTATACAACAGGAGACAAAATACAGCTCCTTCATATATTTCCTGTCAGTCTCAGTAACAGAATCTAAGCAGTGCATAATGTATATGTGTGAATATGCATGTCTGAGTAGATATGTGTGTTTGTTTATGAATGTATTTCTGTATATTCGTGTGTGTGTGTGTGTGAGTGTGAGTGAGAGAAAGAGAGGGGGTAGTGTGATGCCTATGATTATATGCTGGGAACAGCACTTCAGTTTGATTACCACTGTTCTACAGACTCTCACATTTGGCCAAACACATGGACTAAAGACAGTTGAACTGACAAGCATTTGGCTTTACTTTGTTGGTGTCCACCAATAAATAGTATTACTATTGCAACAATAACAGCAATGGCAGCAGGATGCCAGGTGTCAATCTCAGAATGTCCTGCTGGAAATAAGTGTGTGTGTGTTTGTGAATTTTTGTGTATGTGTGTTTTTGTATGTGCTTTATGGGTAGTGTTCAGTTTGATCACCACCGTACTACAGAGCTGGCAAAACAGTTTTAAATATATGGGTCTAGAATAATGAGGTCCAAACAGTTCATATTTCTCTGTACCTTTTCTCCATGCTGCTATGAAGAGTCCTGTCACAAGAAGAACAGTAATAACCACAGCAGCAGCAGCAGGGTGCCGGGTGGCACTCCCAGAATGCTTATCTGCACCTGTAAATAAAGACACACTTCTTCAGAGGGGGTTATAGCTGACAGCATTTTCACCCTGAACCAAAGCCAGTCATGAAGGAGGAGTCTAAGAATGACTTTCAGCAGCTCTTTCTAAGGAGAACTATGTGGTATATGCACTGGAAGCCTCAGCATGTAACTGCAATATTATTAATAGAAGTATGCTGAGTACCATAAGTAAGGAGTATCTTTGCACATTAAATGCTTTTGTCAAAAATAGAACATTTTGTTTCATCTGATCATCTGTCCTGGTAGTTAGTGTTATGGACAATGCCTACATGTTTGTTAAGGAGTCCCTAAAATATGAAGAATCACAGTGTAAATTCTGTGGCTTTCAGCACTGAAATGATTTATTCTTAAAAATTCTGGCGTAGCATTATCACAGATGGATTTATATTAGTGGAAATTAAAGCTCTCTGTGGCTCCAGACCAGCTCAGGTGAGTTTTATTTAGTTTCTCCTCTTTATCTTTCACTTCCTGGATCCGTACCTGTAAATCTGACATATGTCTGCACCAGCTGCAGGGTCCGGTCGGCTAACACTTTGCAGGTGTATGTTCCTGTGAGGTTCTGGCCCTCTGGGTTCTGGATCAGGAGCGACCCGTTTTCTAAAGGGTCCTGAACCCGGTTCTTCCACAGGTCTGAGATATGCCGGTGTGAGGTGCCGCTGTTGTGTGTGAGGATGGGCGGGGTTTGTCCCATGAAGGTCCAGGTCTGAGTGAAGTTCTGGAGGCTGGGCTTTGGTACAGGGCAGGGGATGGCCAGGGTTTGGCCCACTTCTCCATGGATGTCCTCTGAAAGAACAATCAAACACAAGTTGAGTTACACTTAGACCAAGCCCTCCATACCCAGACAGACCCGGTCCAGTAAGATGATCACACACTGCACATAAAAGCCCAGGTTAATCTCTGATATTATTTCTGTTCTGGGTTATTAAGTGAGTCAATAAAGTAACTGGCTCCATCCAGATTATTGCCAGTGATGATGTGACTAGGTATTGGAAGATGACCTCAATGAAACTGAAGGTCAGAGAGTAAATGACAGAGCCTTAAGGCCACACCCATTCTGGGGTTCATGAAGCCTCGTTCTGCCCTCAGTAAATGCTCCCCTCTGTTCAGGAGATCGGTGGTGGTGATGTAATCCAGGCTGCGGTACCTTGCTGTCTGAACGAGGCCCTCCACTCCCCAGTCCCGTCCTCTTTGGACACGGAGCAGATGTAGGCGTGGTCAGAAGGATTTCCCAGCATCCTCACTGTGCTGCTCACTGAGAACAGTCCCTGGGCATCTGCAGTCAGCTGGCTGGAGTCCTGCAGGGTTCCTGATGGTGTGGGTGGATCAGTGGACCAGGAAACGCGAGGGGTGGGGTAGATGCCCTGGGACATGCAAGCCACTCCCTCTCTGGTCCTCTCCATGCTCACTGATTTGATGGGAGCTGCAGTGATGTCACAATAGCAGTTAATATCCACTTCCTCTGCACAGTCAAGGTGGAACATACGACAGTTTCGTCAGCAACACAAGTCATTTGCTACTCACTAAATTCGTTCAGGCACATCTTACGGTGCATCCAATATAACAGCATGGGTTAAGCAACACTGAAGTGAGAGAAAATGGCACATGTACCATCCACTTCAGCTGTGGAATCTGATGTCAGCAGCTTCTTACTACCCAAAATGCACCACTTAAGCAATTCACACCCCTTCAAGAATGTTCACAATGACCCATTAAATCAGAACACTTGGGTTTATTTGACAAGGACAGTTCACATTAATTATAATCCTTTATTTTTAATAATCCTTTCTGTAAATGTGCCAGAATTAGCCAAAATGGCTAGTTTTCACAGGCGGTCTCTGAGTGGGTAATGAAGACATTACATGCAACAAAAATAAAAAAAGACAAGCATGAAAAATGAAATGACATGGATCATGGACAGCTAAAGCAGGTCAATGTCATGAATCATAAACAAAGGCACATGAGAATCTACAGAAAAGGAGCAGCATAGATTAGAAACCTTACATCGATTACTGGATGTTTTAATCCATTGTGTAGGTACATGATATTACTGTCCGTATATTTATCATAAATACCATTGTTTTTTATGCCCCAAATGAATATTCATAACACACAGCAAATCAGAATTAGCGTTAAATTGTCCAAAATGAAGCACGTCAGTCCTTGTCCTGTAGAAATCTGTAGCCGCATGGCTACAGGAACACTGTGGGTCATGAAGGCATTAGCAGGAGATGGTTGTGGGGAGACATACCCTCCACTCTCAGGCTCACAAAGGACTCCTGGTTCAGGGTTTGACATCTGTATCTGCCCTGGTCCTGAATGCTGGTGTTCTGTAGCAGCACGGATGCGTTGCCGTGGGAGATCAGGTCCTTAAAGAGAGAGGTCCGTCCTTTGTAGCACCCGTCTTGGTGCTCTAGCTGATCGTTGCCATGGTAGTAGCTGTGGACGGTGATGACGTCCCGTCCAGCCAGTGTCTGCCAGTTAATGGCCTCTTCAGGTGAGGGTTTGAATCTGCACGGCAGCACACAGACCTCAGAGAAGAGGCAGGTAACAGGTGTATCTGCAGAGGAATCACACACAGCAGAGTGGTTCAGCTGTTAGGGTGCCGGGCTCCTAACCAAAGGGTTGCAGGTTTGATCCTTTGCTGTGCTCCTGAGAAAGATACCGGATTACATCTCTATGTTACTCTTGAGCTGTGCATGTTTGTGTGGATGACTGATATGAAAGTAAATAGTAATAAACTGATGTGAAAACAACCATTTAATTGTACAATGTGAATTGGGTGGCAAATTAGGCCACCTTCCTACATTCCATTCTTATGATACTAGCTTCTTGAAAGGCCAGCACCCCTCCAACAACACTGTACGTTTGACCAACTTAATACATATCAATGGTAACCGCTGCTGTGGTTGCGTTGGATGGAGAGAAGGAATCCTTTATATCAGCAGCATGGACTTTGGCTCAATTGACTCAATTCAGCAAATGGTTAGAAATTCTATACAAAACACCACAGCATCAATGATCACAAATACGGTCATTTCCAATCCATTCACTCTACATCACAGAACTAGACAAGGATGTCCTTTCTCACCATTTCACTTTCACAATGGGAAATTCTCTCCTTTTGCTTACCTGGCACAACAGTACTCATTACCACAAAATCAAAACTTCAGATATATTCAACCACCTATTACCATCAAGTCCAAAATGGTCATCTCTTCTGAATTCCCTGCTAAACCTCCCAGACCCATTCCCTTACCCTGTAATGTACCACACACCAAGATCAATCTGACCAAACACAAAAAACTCAAAATACAAAAACATGTCTGTATTTCAATTGTTATCTTTTAATGAGTGATCACCTCAAACCAGACGAAGCACTACAAGTATCTAAGGAGTATAAAGGAATATGACAATACATGTCATCCATTCATAACATCATAATTCATAACTGTCCAACACCCCCCACCAACCCCACAACCCTGTCAGCCATCAGCATGGCCTCTCTCTCCTGACTGTTCATTCCTCTCTTTTCTTTTGCTGTCTACTAGGGGTGTATGATTCATCGTAGCACGATACATTGCAGTGCAAAAATGTGACGGTATGCATCGTATAATTTGGACGGTTTTGATTGTCAGCTCGAATTATATTTTTGTATTATCATCACTAAACATAGATTTTATTTCAAATGTTTAGATATGCAAATACATACAAAAACGAAATATAACAAACACTATGTTACAATTCATCATTGGTAGTAAATATATAAATTGAAAGTAGTGTAACGGGTGGTATCTTGCGTTGTGGTTAATATGATGATACGTGGGTCGGTGAGCGAGCGAGTTTCAAATCGAGTTTCTCACTGCTCGCTGCCAACCCCTTAAAGCCAGCGTCGTTGCCAGTTGAGCTAAAGGCAAATTGCCGTTAGCCTGTCGGTGACAACGCTACTTAACCAGGTCTCAGGGGGAGTGACGTAGCAGCTGTAACCACTCGGCTACCTGCTACCCGCTACCTAAGGCTTTACGCAGGACTCACACGAGCTAATCACTTCAGCTCTGCTACACTCACCCCCCTTTGACCTCCTCTGACTCGACCACTGGCGGCCAAGCTGTGCTTTAGCCAGTGATCCGAGTCATGGCACCAATTTAACGTTTAACCACTAGAACTGTGCTGCCAGTAGAAATGTTACATTTAGGAGGCAAGCGGCCCCACACAAGGTGCTCAGTCATGGGTAGGAGTGTTACGGAACTCTTCAGCTTCAACGTGTCCACCTTATCTGGGATGGAATTTCCTCTCCATCTCTCAAGGTTGGACAAGAGATGAACAAATTGGCTGCTGTCTTCCTGGCATGCCACATCAGGTTGCCCCACCACTCGCCAATAGGCATCACTAGACTTGAAATGCTTGATGAGGGGTTTCAACACATTAGTTCCTATAATCAGCTGATCGTCCTGTCCTTCAACAATTAACACAGGGACCTCAAACTTCCATCCATACAGTTCAAGCTTCAGATCACACTGACCCAGGGGATTTGTTTGTTTACCTCCACAACCCACCAGAATAACATCAGCGGGGACCAGGAATTCACTTGCCACCACACCCGCTTCCCTCAGACGAGGAATGACATCCGCACTCAGGGTCGTAGCCATAGATCCAGTATCCAGCACGCCTTTTAACTCGACTTTGTCCTGCACTAGTAAGGTTGAATAAAAGAGGCTATCACTTTGCGTAATTCGCATTGTATTCTGAATGACAACTTTGCTGCTCTTGGGTAGATTTTCACATAAATACGAACACAGACTCAATATCATCACTTTCAACAGAGGAAAAACTAAGATGCCTCTCATTGCCCTCCTCCAAATGGAGGCTTTCTAGTTTCCCTGAGGTTTAATCTGCGTATTCAACCCTGTAGAACAGGCTGTACAATGTCTATTTGACATTGCATGCGCGTGTGGCCAGGAGCATAACATTGGAAGCATAGCTTGTGTAGTTTGCAGTGTGCAACAGTGCTATGGTCCATGCTCTGACAAACTTTGCAACCCAGAGAATGTTTCTCATTTTGCTTTCTATAGCCCCTGTGTGCAGACTGAGTATTGCACACCAGTGCTTTCTCTAGCATTCCCAGTAGCCTGTATAATGTGTTCCCTTCAGATGACACATGTTCTGGTTCACAGCCCCCCACAGGGGACTTGACTGAGGAACTGGCAGAACTCATCCAAGCGCTCCTGCACTTCACTGGCAGTCCACTCACCCTGGGGTTTGCTCATGAACAGCAGGGAGAGATCTTTGTTGGGGCAGTTCCGAATGAACATGACAGCTAGCTCCATGCTCTGATTGGACATTGTCCTACCCTCACTTTTAAGACACTGCTCAGCCACCTCAGCGGCTTTGTTTAGCCGTATCCAGTAATCCAGAGGGCTCTCATTTGCACGTGGCTTTGTAGCATAAAAGTCAGCCAATGGCATCCCAGAAGAGACAATCACCAAAGTGTTGTTTCAAGATGCGAAAGACAGCATCCACATCCCCTCTATCAGAAACACCACAGTTATTGCGTAGCCAGACCTTAGCTATGTCTCTGGCGCGACCCATAAGTTTATCAATCACCTCCCCAACAAGCTCATGTCCTACGCACCCTTTCTTGGTAAGATACACCCTCATTAACTCCTCACATTCAAAAATGGAGTATTTGTCTGAGTTATCACCACAGAAATAGGGTGGATCTCTCACTTCTGATTTCAACACCAGATTTAACTTAGATGCATCAATGGTAGTGACACCGCATTGAGTAGAATGAGGGTGCTGCATCAAAGACGCATCACAAATTAAGTTCTCTCTGATAGAATTGCTGATATCTTCACTAATCTGCTTGATCTGATCTCTCGTCAATGCTACAGGGGAATCTGGTACATCAATATCAAGGGGCGGCATGTCATGTGAGTATGGGGCTGAAAACCTAGCCCTCACTGGAGTAACACCAGGGCTGCATGGTGAATCACACGCCAAAAAGCCTCTACCCCTCCCCATAGAGATATAGCCCACCCCACTAGGCTCCATTGTAGCTGACAATAAACTTTAAAAGTACTACAATGCACAGTAATAATTAAAACATACTAAGTATATGGAAAAAACGTAATATACAACAATTGCAACGATGAACAAAACACACAAGTCATCAAAATTCAATCAAACACTGAAAAAGATACACTCCCAGCTCCGTTGTAACACACGATGCATGCGTAGCTCCGATGCAGAATGACGTCCCCAGACCGGCAGCAGAGTTCGGCTTCAGCTGAACAGTCGACAGGTCACGGCACCAGTGTAACCCGCTCAATTTGTACTCTGCGATGTATTTTTAAAGACAGAGAACCACGACGACGTAGCTGCATTCGCATTTATTGCCAGTCATCTGCATAAGAGTGCATATAACAGAACAGAAGAGGATCCACGATGTGGAATGAACGTTTCCACCTGTCAATAAACCATCGCAGCAATCACTCTCAACAGCCCCGACGACACAACCATCAAACACTCGATTCGGCAATAATTTTTTTTTTATAATGAAACATCCATGTCACTAAACTCATGTTTGACAAGCCAGGCAAATTTTAGCAAGCTAGCTGATTGACAGCCTGCAGCTTACAGTTAGCTTGTCAATCGTTTAGCATGTGATGTTGGTATACGATCGAATGTATTAAAAATAAGTAAAAATCTAAATTTGCACTCAATACACAGATAATAAAACCATACAGAACCGATGTGAGACAGGGGATTATACATGTTGATTGTGGATGGATATTATCAACTTTTATAAAGAAGTTGTACATGGAGCACATGTCACACCTCGATCATTAGAGGAGGATCATTAAAGGGGAGAAATATGGATGCGCAGGGGACTTAACCCTTTGTTAGCCACACCCCCTTTTCAAGTGACCTCCCATGAATCACTATAATCCCAAAACGCCTCAACATAGATAGGCGACCACAAAGAAATGAATAACTACAAAATAGCTAATCCCAGCAACATGGATATGAAATACTAGTGAAATAATAATGCCAATATTAATCCTGCTACACCTGTAGCAACTTTGCAATTGTGAACGTTTTCTTGCTAGCCCGGGGTGACGGGACGGGACGGGACGACGACGAGTAATTGCCTTTAATATGACAGTTAGCCTACGTCAGAGCCCGTCTCTTTAATGCTCTGTTTAACCATTTCAGAAATAAACCTACAAAACTGGAAAAATGCATATCAGCCTAAAAGATCGATCCATAAATTTTACAGATCGATATCGAATCGGACGAATTTCAAAAAACAATTAATAAAAAAAAACTATTTTGCACACCCCTACTACATAACATCGAACGATTGTAAACGCAATGCAAAATAAGTCCAACTAAACCGTTCTAGCAAACCGTTAGCATTTTAGATAACTGTTTGACAATCTCGATATGGATGATTTAAACCACTCATCATCGAGTTACACTCGGAGAAAGAAGAAAGTGGTGCTGTTCCTTATCGCATACCATCTGGTGGAACAGAGAGTCCTGATGTCAGCAGGAAACTTCGAGCCTCATCTGGTGTTTGCAGCATACGGAATCCACCTTCATAAGCCACCTTTAAGACAAACGGGTAAATAAGAAAGTTCCGGACGCCTGCATTACTCAGGATGCGTCTGAAGGGGGGCGAACGCATTTCTCTTCTTTGCTGTTGTAGGCGAAATATGCGGGAAGAAACTCAGGAGAGCCCTGGACTGTGGCCGAACAGGCCCACTTTTTTGCAAGCCTCCAGTATGAGATTCCTGTCCAAGTATCGTAGGAGTCTGTAGATGAACACACGTGGTTTTTCCTGAACACTGGGGTCCCCGTCTCCAGCGTAGATGCCATGCACCCTCGCAACCTGGATTTCCCGACCGGCCAAGGGTGGAAGCCTAACTGAAAGCGATGCTTTGATGAAGCCCACCGGGTCATCCTTCTCGGCTCCTTCTGGCAGGCCGACAAGGCGCAGGTTATTGCGTCTGCTACGATCCTAGAGATCGATAACTTGCCGTTCCAGCGATTTGAGCCAAGTATGGTCATTAAGTATTCTTTTTTGCTCGATATTCACTTGACACCATATCTAACTTCGTACACAATATCTACATTGTTTGCATCCGAGTGGCGAAGTCAGCTCTGAGCGCAGCGATTGTTCCAGAGAGAGAGAGCTAGTTTATCTGCCACATTGGTTGTGTCGGCGTCGGCAGAGCATTTAGATTTCTTCTTTTGTGGAGACTGTGAAGGTAACGAAAGAGATTGCTTCCTAGAAGTAGACATCCTCTGAAAGAAATCTAAGAGCGATTTGCAGAAAATGAAGTGGGTTCTATGCTAATGAAAAATGATAAAGGGTAAAGGGGTGGAGGAGCCCTAGCCAAGCACAACCGTTCCGATGAGCAGGTCACGTGATTCCTGCACCCCGCATGAAGTTCAAGGCCTTGATGCTCGCGTACAGGGTGACCAACAAAACTGGACCTACTTACCTGAATGCACTATTACAAGCCTGTTCCCACCTGACCACTACGCTCTGCTCCTGAAAAGCGTCTGGTGGTTCTTTCACAGCACAGCACAAAATCACTTTCTGGAAACGTCTCCGCTGTTGTCCCCTGATGGTGGAATGAACTTCGACACTTCATCCGTTCTACCGAATCGCTCGCTATCTTCAAGAAACAACAGAAGACATCTCTTCCCCGTTCACCCGATCACCTGAAACACTACCACCTAAACCATTTTTTATGGCCTAAACTTGTATTTTTTCACAGAAAACAAATAAGTTAATAATTAAGTTAATAATTTAATGCACTGGTGTCTCCACCAGCTAGCTTGTATCTTGTCTGACCAACTATTGAAACCTGGTCATGTGGCTGTTCTAATATTGCTGACTCCTTATATGGCTTTTTGCTTGTGTTGTACTCCGCCTCACTTGTAAGTCACTTTGGATAACAGGGTCTGCCAAATGAATGTAAATGTAATAAGTGTAAAATACAACCACATACTTTCTGCGACTTCACCTCTGAATTTTATCTGGAACCAGATCACTCCAACATTGTTCAAAACTACCGGATAGAGCATCCCCTCTAACCCAATTCAATTATCAATTGATGATCAATTATCCCTTTTTTCCTTCTCCTTTTCTTTTTTTCTTTTTGGGGGTTTTTTGGCTGTGTGGTGTGTGTTGTCCTGTGTCGTCTGTTGGGGTGGAGTGGACCACGGGCCTTCCTGGCGGCGGTTCCTGAGTCGGAGCAACACGGGCTGGGACTGACGTGAACCGGGGAAAGGGGAAGATGGCAGGCAGAGAGACAATGGCCTCGGACCCCCCTAGCGCTGGGCACAAGATGGGGAGTGGACACCCTGTCATCGTAAGGAACTGCCGTCCCCCTCCCTACAGTACGGCTTCGCGGAGCTCCACACCTGATGGGGCAGCGTCGACGAGGAAGAACTGGCGACAGTAGCTGCTGAGCAGAAACAGTGCCCCCTGCAGCGCGGCTGAAAATTACACCCAATGAGATGGAAGTTTATCATACCAGATATAGAATTAACGAACATGAGGAAAGAATTAAATGCGTTAGCGTTAATGCGCTCAGCGTTATTCGAACCCTGGGCTTCTCTCTCCTGACTGCTGTCTGTGTGTCTAATCTTCCCTGCTTTCTCCCACATCGCATCCTCTTTTTTCCCTGCCTCTTTCTCTCCTCTTTCTGTCAGCCCAAGGTCATTTGCGGCTCTCAGGTACCAGCATCCACAGAAAGTACAGATACAGGTGTTTACCTGTACAGACAGGACACAAGGTGAGGAGCACCTGGCACTGTGACCCACCACAGACATAATGCAATAACAGAAGTTCAACAACATAACGCAGCGCAACACATTTCTGCACTTTTTGTGAATCTTTGTCAACATTAAACACATACCACAGGAGTGACAAGGAAAAAAGAGCAGCTAGAAGCACAGCAGGTGAGAGTGAAGGTGGAAAGTGGGTTTTGTGTTACCTTGGCATTCAGTCAGAGTCAGTATCCACAGGAGGACGATGGTGACGACCAGACGAGGCCCTGCCATGGCTGAGACTCCACACAGCAGCTGAAAAATTTAACTTATTAACTTATTTAGTTGAAAGGGACAGAGCATAACAGTCAACTGTGTCATTACATATAGTGCCAGATTTAGCTGTAAGATAATTCCACCAAGAACATTTTTTAGAATGTAGGTTCAGTATCACATTTTGGAATTTTAAATCCATAATATTAAAATTTCCTTTACCCTTTCTGCAGTTCTCATCTATTACCTGCAATTTTGGAGATGACCAGGAGCATTCTTAACAGCTTTTAGCTTTTAATATTATCTAAGGTCAAGCCCTTTTTATCATTTAATGATTTCAAAAGGCTCTTATCTCGTCCCGGCTTGACTGCTGTAATGCTTTGTATGTTGGTGTTAGCCAGGCCTCCCTCTCACGCTTACAGTTGGTCCAAAATGCTGCAGCTCGTCTTCTAGCAGGAACACGCAAGTGAGAGCACATCACCCCTGTACCCGCCTCCCTTCATTGGCTCCCTGTTCATTTTAGGATTAATTTTAAGCTTTTATTGTTTGTCTATAAATCGTTAAATGGGCTTGCTCCAACTTCTTTCTGACCTATTACAACCACCCATCCCATCAAGATCACTCAAGTCGGCTAACCAGTTCCTTTTAGCTGTTCCAAAATCAAGGTTGAAGCATAGGGGAGATCGTGCCTTTGCAGTTACAGCACCTAAACTCTGGAATGAGTTGCCTCTGCATGTAAGGCTGGCCCCTACACTGCCTGTTTTTAAATCCCGTCTTAAAACGCATTTTTATTCCTTGGCTTTTAACTCAGTATGAGAGGTGCTTTTTCTTTCGTTTCATTGCTATGGTCTCATTGTTTTTATTTATTGTCTTTTGGCTATTTATTTATTAATTTTTTATTTGTACAGCACTGTGGACAACTGCTGTTGTTTTTAAATGTGCTTTATAAATAAACTCGACTTGACTTGAGTATTCTTAATGGCTTGTAGTTTCCAGCATGGATCCCCCAGTTTCAGTAGCTGGGTGGCAGTGTAGCATAGCGGTAAGGAGCGGTGCTTGTAACCAAAATGTGGCAGGGAGGATTCCCTGCTGGGGTGCTGCTGCTGTACCCTTGCACAAGGTATTTAACCTGGATTCACCTCAGTAAATATCCAGCTGTATAAACGGATAACATGTAAAAACAGTAACATGTGTTAAGTAGCTCTGGATAAGAGCATCTGCTAAATGCCATTAATGTAATTTCTACACTTTAAGAAGAAGGCCTGAATAGATCTGAGGAGGCCTGGAGACCCAAAAGTTCATCTGGTGAACAACAGCACAGATGAGTCAATATTTGTATTACTTTAAAAATACAGAGTAAGTACCATAGAGATCTTCATAGGTACCCTTGTGAACCTTTATAGAGCTGATTATTGTACTTCTGTATTGACATTTGATTTGAGAGATACCATTGATATTATAAACAGACTGTTATTAGTCTAGGCAAAGTCGAAACACTAAGTGGGAAAGTTCAGAGTGAGTTCTTCCACAGATGACAGAAACTTTACTGAAAGTGGTTGCCACGATAACACAGGCTTTTGATAGGGTTCCATTCACTGTAAGCTCTATTGGTAATAAAAGCCGAATCTCTCGGTCTCTCAGTCTCAGAGTGGCACCACTGTCTGCCAACAAATAGTGCAGAACGCTGACCTGTCCACTGCACAGCATGGACTGGAATGGAAATGGAAGCCGTGTGGGTACTTTATTTTAGGGGTCCATAATCACACATTGATAAACTGCTAATAGTTTATAATACAGCAACATAAAGCTTAATTAAGGACTTATATTACATATTATTCATTAGCAAAGTCTTTTCATTGGATTTTATGAATTGGTCTCTATTTAGACAGTAACAAGCTACTAATAAGGATATTTTGACCCCTGTTCTAAAGTGAGGTTAGAATCTATATTTTGACATATAGATTCTTAGTGAACCGATATCCCTATTACAATAAGTAGGCATCCAAATCTAAAATAAAAAAAAAACCTCTACCATTCATTATTTGTTGATTTATTTGTATTATGATTAGTAATTGCACTCTGGCTGTTTATATGGTGTATACATTTTTGTTTTTCTGCAGAGACTGTTTATTTTCACAAAAATAAAAATGTATGGAATATGACTCATCTGGCAGAGGCATCGGTACATCCTCATGCACAAGAGTTTGTTGATGTTGTAAAGCTTTGCACGTGTGTCATATTCCATACATTGTAGAATAACAGATCCACAAATTGGAGGCTGGAAGTGGCAGATCCAAGAAGCAGAAAGGATATAGCGCTGCTCAAGTGTGTGTCTGCTCAAGCATCGAAGCTGGCCGAAATGAGCTCTGCAGAACGACTTGGCACGCTTGGCACGCAGGTCCACACCCATTTTCAGGCGTACTCTGATACCAATTCTCCAAAGGAGGAACAACCAAAGAAATGAATGTGAGAGCTGACATGTTCATTCTTCAGTTGTGTATGTAACAGTGTTATATCCCCTGTTCACCCCTGAAGAAACCCTTTTACAGTCTGTACCGCCTTCCTGTTCTATCCTGTGCTGCTGCTAATCTTCACCAATTTAGCCAGCTCTACTCAAATATATTGAACAAAATTTTAAACAGGTTGTTTAAGACTGTGCTCCCCATGAATAAAAATATATGCATTCTAACTGTATAAAATTTATTTGAGGTGTATAGCCGACTTGCTGCTGTTTAGCACATTTTATTTGTCCCACATCAAGAATTTGCTTGATCGACTACCACTGAGTAATATTCCAGCGTTTCCAAAATGAAGGACACTGATTCAAAGTCACTAGATTATCTACCTCCATATGAGAAATTAGCTACCTTAACAGGTTTATTATTTACATTAACATGTATCATCTGGCACTGCAAAGAAACCATCTTGTTGCAAAAAACTAACCTAATTTTGGGAGATACCTAGTGAAGTATGAGTAGTAAAAGTTTCTAGCCAGTACCTTGCGTTCACTGAGGCTGTCTCTCTCCAAGATCTACTGTTCAATGCAAATAGCCTCCACCAAAGAGCTTGATTCTGTACTCTTTGGACAGGTGCACACAACCACAAAAGTCTGGCTCCAGGTGAGAAAAATGGTAGGGTAATTCAGCAAAGACAAGTTAGTGGCATGCCGATTCACCTGTATATATCTGCCAATACCCTGTACATGCGATATAA
Source organism: Megalops cyprinoides (assembly GCF_013368585.1). Classification (NCBI taxonomy): domain Eukaryota; kingdom Metazoa; phylum Chordata; class Actinopteri; order Elopiformes; family Megalopidae; genus Megalops; species Megalops cyprinoides. The sequence goes on along the minus strand of NC_050584.1, from coordinate 67,494,238 downwards.
GGTATGACTAAAGGGAAAAAATATATGGGAAGAAACCTAACGCCACATACCGGGTATAGCTGTTATTGCAATAAAATATCTATGCGATATATCGCGATGGCTATATTGCCCAGCCCTACTAAGGATACCAAGAAAGTTCAGAACTAAATTAAGGTAAGTCTGAGGGTGTGGTCATCTTCCTCCTCTAGGATTTGGTGGCAGACGGAACGCTGTATACTGTATTGCTGCCACCCACTGGTCAGGAGTCCTGCAGACACTGAGACCACAGTCTGGAATGCAAGGCCACTGCGTTAATGCATTAATGAAGCCTAAAACCAGGAAGAACACACTTACCTAATTTTACTTATTTTTACTTACTTAACTTACTGTTTAACTATTTACTTTATTTACTAGGTCAGTGTTTCCCACACATAGACTTTACTTGGCTGGGACGCCCAGGTATATTAACGGCCGCCAAAGTATATTTGGCGCCCCATTTTAGCATTTGTTATTTTTATTTTTTTATCCGTCCGACAGAACAATGCCATCCGCGATCGATTAACTAGTGAAAAATCTCCCCTCGCTCTACCCTCCCGTACCTGTTCATTCTGCTATTGCGAGAAGAGTCTACTGACAATCGCACATGCTCTGCAGAGAAACAGAGAGAGAGTGAGGTTCTCTGGTGTTACATTAGAAGATGCGGACATGGTGGATATTTTACAAGCACGGAACAGGCAAAGCAACTCCTTTTCTCCGTATTGTGTAATTGTGCTCTGACTTTGGTAGTAGTTTTGAATTCTATGAAAGAAAGCAGCAACTATGCTGCGTTGGTAGCTACAAAACTCAAGAGCGTATTCAGCACACGTAACGTGACCATTGGTGCCACATGCAGTAAAGATGTCCTGCCTAAATATAAGAAAGATTATAATTTGTTTTCTCTTCAGGCTACGGCAGTTACAAAGACACAGACTAACTTTAGATAAGGTTAGGCTACTAATTTTTCATGCATTTACTAAGCAGATATGAGTATTCAAAAATATTTTAAGAGAATATGGTGTGAGGAAGAGAGACGCACAGCACCACAGGTAATTTAGCGTTAACTAACGTTAGCATTTAGCGTGAAATGGCAATAAATAAACGCATAAGCCTCAATAATTACATCTGTCAGTTAATTTGACGTGAAATTACAGTTGCAGTTGCAGTCAACAGTGAGACGAAATGCAGAGGCCAAACTAGATTCAAGCTTGTTCTCAATTCCAGGGGTCGGTCAGGGGAGCACCTGGCTGCATGTCTGCGAATATCTCTAAATGGACCGGCACCAGAGGCGTTCCCATAAGCACAGGCGTTGGAGTGTTTTATCCTTATTATTATAATTATTATTATTATTATTTTTTGCTTTGTCTTACTCCTCCCATGTGGGTAGATGGAGGGGAGGGTTGGGGGGTCGATCTGTGAAATATATTATGTGAAATTAATAGAAATATTCAATAAATCAAAATATTGTGTTAAAGGACACACGTATTTGTTTGGCACATGTAGAAGACCATTTTTGTGCCGGCAGGTAATACCGGCCCTTTCCGCCGGATACCACAAGTATATTTCAGACTTGTGGGAAACACTGTAGTTACTGTCCTTACACTTTGCTTTTATTTAAGTTACAAATGTGTACTCTGGCCATGATAAAGGCTAGGCTATTTCTTTCATAATAGTAGGCTAGCTAACGTTTCACACAACACCATTGATTAAAAACAGCTTATGTAGGCGACGGAATCAATAATAGTAGGCCTACGAAACATTTAAAAGCCAAATTTGGACATGAATACAAGTGTGTAATGACGTTAGCTTGTAACAGTGTTACTCTCAAGCATTTTTCTTTTATTTTTATAGCGAGCTAAGGTTACAAATAACCTTAATTATCATGCTTCATACTGTAGACCTATATATTTTGATGCTCTAGATCAGGGGTCGGCAACCTTTTTGACATGAAGTGCCAGTTTGAAATGTTCTTGTTAATTAGTGTGGAATATACATTATGTTTAACATTAGGCCTGCACGATATGAGAAAAATCTGCGATGTGCGATAACATTGTTCAATATTGCAATGACGATATGACCTGCGATAAATAAACAAATACTGAAGTGTGCATATCAACTATACAGTTCCTTTGTCTTTCTGCTTTAATAGATACACTGCTAGCATAGACCCCAAGCATTGAAAAGCCTATGCCGACTGCATAAAGAAATGAAATAAATTATTTTGAACACTCTTTTATTGAACAAATTGAACATGAATGCCCAACCAATTAAACAGAACATTAATTTAAATAAGACATTATAACTAGAAGAAATTAATCCCTTTAAAATATTTTCTTCTAAACCAGAGGTGCCCAAATTCTTTCCTATGAAGGGCCAAAAATTTATCTGGAGGGCTGCAGGCCAAAAATAAATGTTGATGTTATGTGAAATTACATTAAAATGTGATATATTTTTATAGAAAATTAACATTCTAAATCTAAAATAGAATTTCAAAATAATAAAAACACTAATCTTTTTAACAGTAATTTTTCAAACGTTAATTTGCAGGGATGATTGTCAAAAACATAAAACATCCATATGCTTCTTTTTGGGAACATTAACATATTTAAAAGAAAAGACACCTTTCTGACAGAAAGTGCATACAACTCAAGGTGCTTTAGAAAATTAAGTTGAAAACGGCCGTATTGTCATATCTTTGTGATCAAGAGTGGAAATTTGACTTCAGCTGGAAAAATTGACAAAAATATAAAGTTAAACATCATAGTGACAGCTGAATGACAAATCAATATTGGATATTAAGTTTACATTGAGCAACGTTTAAGTTACACATCATCACAATGTCCCCATATGGTAGCTGATATGGGGAGCCACAATATCAAAACGTATGAACGAAAAAGAGCTTCTCATTCACAGGGTCACTCGGAACGATTTGGTAATTTCCTTTTATACTAACGTTGGCTAACTAATAAGCACTCCCCCCCCCGCCCCTTTCCGCTCACCCCCCCCCCCCCCCCCCCCCGGACATGCCCTCAACTATCAGGACAGAACCGCCTGCAGCAGCCTTGCTTGCCCTAATGTGAAGGCGTGTGAAGGCGAACCCACCTGGCAGCCCCGTATAGCTGCTTTTACCAACTGGCCTGTGAAAGCTCTTTTACTCGAGAGGCGATTCACTTCATTCAACTTATAAACCAAAACAGCTTCTTTCACCTGAGAGATTTACCTTTAACCTGCACCCGCACAGCAGGATAATTCCGGACCCACTAACTAGCTCGTGGGATTTTTTGCATTTACCTGACACGAAAATATTGTTCTCCGTTTCCACCGGCCACGATTCGGCTCCCGGTTCCGACGTTAGTCGTCCAATTTTCCCGAGCGACGACACTAACCCGCACTTTCACACCGACTAGCTACACTTGTCTCAGCTCACTAACCCCGTTAACAAACCGTGCCGCTCCCCTCGCTTCCTCACACTGAAAATCTCATTCATCAGCCGCCGGCACACCCTCCCCAGATCCGCTCGCTCGTGGCTCTGTTTTTCCCCGCCTCTGGTATTCCTGAGCCCTGACTGGACGGAAATCTGCTGACAAACTAAAAGATACCCATGTGCTGATAGCGTTTCTTAAAGGGGCGTGTCCTAAATGCACAGAACAGACACCTCATATCCACGGGGCTCGCCGCATACAGCTGCGGCAAGCGCAGCGCCGCACCAAGGCGAGCTGCCGAGTTCTGGCGGTTTAACTTCCTCTGTCCATCCCAGAGAAAAGTAAAAATGCCGCAAAGCACTCTGTGGTCGATACTACGTGGCCAGGTTTTACTTCGCTAACGTATAGCCAGATAGCTAAACGAGTACACTGGTAACGAGCAAGATAGATGGGCACTTTAATGTCTCATTTCACATACTGTATAGTAACGTTCAGTCTGGACCATCTAATCTACGAGTCAACGAGCCACTTTCATTTTCTTAGCCACAACTTGAGCAGCGAGACCAACTATATTTCACCTCTTCGAGTGAGTATAATATTGACTGCATAACACTGCGAACAAAAACGAGAGATTTACTTGATGTCGTTATATCACTGTGCTGTCATTTCAATATTAAAGGAAATACCGGTAGAATCTGCTGAGAAAGTTGCCCGCTTGTGTTTAGTTTGGGTGCTCAGATTCGAATAGTTACAGCTCGTTATAGATTGTGGTTTTCATCCGACAGGTGTCTGTCTGCAGGCTACTCATAAAACGCATAGTGAGCCAGCAATGATTACAATTCAGTAACGAAACACATGGATTGTCTACTTGTACGTCTCTAACGGTATCCTACCCAATATCCTTTACTATAGTCATTCTACCAAATGTTTCTGTGAATTATTTAATAAACGTACAAAAATTCGCATTTGTGCTCAGCACCTTTTTAGAGCAAGACCTTTGTCTGCAGAGGCTCAGTCTGATTTTAGCGGTTGTCAGTGGACGCTGATTGCTGTCCGTGTAAGGCAAATGATGACAAAATAAAGGAATCACACTTAAAGAAAAAAAGGTGGGCTTGGTCCCGTTTACCTGACACGACCGTACTGTTCTCCGTTTCCACCTGCTATGACTCGGCTCCCAGCTCCGACGTTAGTCGTCCAATTTTCCTGAGCAACCACAATATTTGCACCAGGAACAATTTTTGAGCGGTTGACAAGAGCACGCTGTTTGCTGTTAGTATAAGGCAAATGATGACAAAATAAAGGAAGCACACTTAAAAAAAATAATAATAGTGGGATTATTTCCACTTAACTAACGCGACGATATTGTTCTCCGTTTCCATCTGCCTCGACTGGGCTCCCAGTTCCGATGTTAGTCGTCTAATTTTCCTGACACTAACCCGCACTTTCACCCCGACTAGCTACACTTGTCTCACCTCTCTAACCCCGTTAACAAACCGCGCCGCTCTGCTTGCTTCGTCTCCACGCGGCTCAGCTCTCCGCAGCTCCGCTACTTTTGGAGCTGTCCGATCCTGCGTTCGCTCAAGTGCTGCTGACAGGCTTACCGTACGTTCACACCGGGAATATGGTTACAGAGAGAGATGAGAGACCAGAGTTAAGATTCTGGAAAACCAGATATCGCCACGATTCTTTCACGTTGGTCATCTTTCGTCGGGGACACAGCCCAAAATTGCACAGTGTACACCCGCCTTAAGAGTGTCGCTGCGACCCCTGGAGATGGGTGAATGCCCTTATCCAGATTGTCTGTAAATGGTTCCAGTTTGTGTCTTACACAGTCTGAGCCCCGTATCCAGTTATACAAAAGCAACTGCAATACCAGAACCTCAACTCAGGGTGGCAGCAGTGCTCAAACTTGGATTTGTGCACATGGCCTTCAGTGCAAAGCTCTAACCACTACAGCACACGCTGACCATACATTTTATACTTTTGTACTGCATTCAGGATTAATGATAAAAACGTTTATTCCATTACATTGTACTGTCACAGAAATTCACAGAGGAGGACTCTGGATCCCAGAGAGAGCAGGAGACACTGTATGCTGTATGTAGACAGACTGTGTCATGGCAATAACAGGTGCTGCCGTGGCAGAATAATAGGCATGTTTGTTGATCGGTGATCTTGTGTTATTTAAGAGAGATTTTAAGTTCTGAATTTCTGATAATCAGCTGAAGTCTCTCCGGGGTCTCCTCCTGCAGTGCACTGATCTCTGCCTCAGAAAAATCCATCATGAAACGGCTGGTAGAGTGTGCAGCTCTGTCTGTGTGGTTGACACCGGGAAGCAGTTCAGAGACTCACCTGCATGTCCACAGAACACAAGTGTATGCATTCAGTTTAAACGAGCAACAGTGTCAGACCAGGCTCACAACACTCCCAGACCAGTGAGTGTGAGCTTAACAGTAGTCAACCCCTACCACAAGTTAACTTGTGCAATCTAACAGAAACCAAGTATACTATGATACAACAGTCCCAAGAACACAGAATCAATACACTTCACAGTATTACACAAAATAAACATCAAATAGCAGAGGTAGCAGGTGTTAGGGGGCGGGGATTTGAGGTGGAACCGAGATGCAGTCTGAAGAAGTGGGTCTTCAGTCTGTGTTGCAGGATGGCCAGCGATTCCACTGTCCTAACCTCCAATACGGACAGGGATCGTGTCTGAAAAGAGCGACCCCGTCGGGTCGGGACAGTCAGTTGCCCTGTGGATGCAGAGTGCAGCGATCTTGAGGGAACATAGGGTTTGAAGAGGGGTCGTAGGTATGAGGGGGTGTCCCATTCACTGTCCTGTATGCAGCACCGAGGTTCTGAACTTGATGTGAGCGATAACAGGAAGCCAGTGAAGTGACTGAGGAGGGGAGTAACTTGACTATGTTTAATGAGATTGTAGACAAGTTGTGAAGCTGCATTCTGCACTCAATTAGCTGTAAAGGTTTGATTGCACAGGTGGAAAGGCAAGCCAAAAGGGACTTGCAGTAGTCCAGGTGTGAGAGCACCAGGGCCTGAACCAGGAGCTGTGTAGAGTATGTAGTGAGATAGGGGTGGATCCTTCGGATGTTGTAGAAGAAGAATCTGCACGCCTGACTCACCGCTACCACCTGAGAAGAGAAGGATAGTTGGCTATCAAGCAGTAGCAGCACGTGGCTGCAGTCCCAGCAGTTTCCAAAATGAGATCCATAACTCGTTATTTAGAGGAAGACACTGGGACATACTCTGCTCATTTGTTGTGTTCTTGGCTGCTTGGCGCACTCAGTGGGGGAAAAACTATGCTCTTCTTGCCTTTGGTTGTCTCTGCGTTGTCTGAGTGTTGAATGTGTGTTCAGTGCGCACCATTTGGCACCTGATACGGGGGTGCAGAACGGTGATAGTGGGGACCCCTGGGGGTGTAGCATGGTCCCCAGTGACGGGTGTAAGCTTTCTTAATGTCTAGCGAGTATATGCTTTACTCTCCAATGACTGCAGGGTTTCGAGTTAGAGTTAAAGTTATGGTTATTTAATATCTAGTGAGTAAATGTGCTACTTTATATTACACAAATTCACTTGTATCACTTGCTGCTTATTTTACTTGTAATATCGCAATGCCTCATGGATACTGTGATCTAGTGACTGGGATGTATTGTAGTGTTACTACTTGACTTCCCTTAGTTTTGTAAGCTGTGTAGTTTCAGTTTAGCACAAGTTAACTTGTGGTAGTGCTTGAGTAATGTTGTACCCACACTCACTGGTCTGGGAGTGTTGTTAGCCCGGTCTGACACTGTTGCTCATTCAACTTAGCTAACTAAATACACATATGTTCTCTTGTGCTGGAAGCTGCTCTGGATAAAAGCATCTGCTAAATGAATGTAATGTGATTTCATGATGCATGTGGGGACTGAGTGTTCTACAGTAATGTGCCTGATATGGGTGTCTCTGAGAGACCTGAACTCTGTCTCCACCTGCTGGTTGAAACAGTCACTGAGCTCATTCTCCTCCCATTGCCCTGTCCTGTCCAAAGCTCCCCTTTGTTGCAGGTATCAGTGTAACAGGGTTTCGTTGCAGGACAGGGTGGGGTAATAACCCAGTTCCCCATGCAGGCTGTGTGGGCACACCTGTCCCAGAGTTACCTGTAGGAGCTGTTTTTACACCTGGATCCTGCAGCAGCTCAGGACACCGAACGCCGACTGCTGACAGATGCACAGAATGCCCACATGACCACAATACCAGTCTAAACAACACCATTTACACACACAATACACTGTACAAGCATCCTATTCACCATTTACACACACAATACACTGTACAAGCAGCCTGTTCACCATTTACACACACACAATACACTGTACAAGCAGCCTATTCACCATGTACACACACAATACACTGTACAAGCAGCCTGTTCACCATGTACACACACACACACAATACACTGTACAAGCAGCCTGTTCACCATGTACACACACACACAATACACTGTACAAGCAGCCTGTTCACCATTTACACACACAATACACTGTACAAGCAGCCTGTTCACCATTTACACACACAATACACTGTACAAGCAGCCTGTTCACCATTTACACACACACAATACACTGTACAAGCAGCCTGTTCACCATTTACACACACAATACACTGTACAAGCAGCCTGTTCACCATGTACACACACAATACACTGTACAAGCGGCCTGTTCACCATTTACACACACAATACACTGTACAAGCGGCCTGTTCACCATGTACACACACACAATACACTGTACAAGCAGCCTGTTCACCATGTACACACACAATACACTGTGCAAGCAGCCTGTTCACCATGTACACACACAATACACTGTACAAGCAGCCTATTCACCATTTATACACACAATACACTGTACAAGCGGCCTGTTCACCATTTACACACACAATACACTGTACAAGCAGCCTGTTCACACACAATGCACAAACTCATTTCACAGGAGCACACAAACTATACACACACACACACACACTCAAAACTCATACATGCATCAGACACATACACAGCCCACACAGTCCACACATACATGAACACACTTACACATGGACGTTAAAAATCCAAATCACAAATCAGTTCATTAAAATATGTATAAAAATATATATTTTTATATATACAGTATATACACACATAAAAGGCATCAGTGTTCAGAGGTGAAGTGGGTGTTGAGCAGTGCTGCAGTCTCTTGCTCAGTCTTCATCACTCTCTCCATTCTCTGCTTCCTGAGCAGATCCTTCAGCTCACAGCTGCACAGTTACTCAGGAAGTTCAGTTTCAGCTCCTCAGCTCCAGGGTGTGACTGCAGCGCCCCCCTCTGGACCCCCAGAGTCTGATGATTTGTGCCCCGCCCCCTCTCTCTCTGGCTCTGGGACGTTCTGCTGTATGCAGCTGCTTGGTTCTGGTAACCGTGGCGACTGGGCGTCTCTGGATCCGGCCAGCCCCGCCCCCTGCCTGCCACAGTGGCCCCGGTTATCCTTCCCCTCTCTCACAGGGCCACTTCCCATCACCATGGAGACAGCCGTGCTCTACGATGAGTCCTTAGCCAATCAGGAGCCAATCGCCCCTCCACCTCTGTTTCCTTCATCTTGTTTCTTTTGATCCTCACCTACAAGAAGCAGAAAGTATGTAGTGTTTTACAATCAAGTTTAAATATCAATGTAGACAACTCCAGCCAAAACATCAATACTTTATTATCAAGTATAAATATAAATGCCCTTTACGTCAGTTAAAGTTAAGAGTCAGCACCTCAAGGATTGGCTACGTCGAGAAGATGATCCTTCACTCCTTTATTTTCTTCTCCCCAGAGGGAGAAACTCCACTCCTCTATGGTCTCTTCCTTTCCCTCTGCCATCACCTGCAGGAAGGAGGATTTGAGCCACAGAGAGCAAAAAGAAGGACCACCAAAATCCAGAGGCCTTCAGTCCCAAACCTCCGGACTAATGAAGTAACTTCCTTGTTCCCGAGGGATAAACACCTCCAGATACAGGCGGTGAGGTTAAAGGCTGCTTTAAATGCCAGTAGTGCTGAGCTTACTCAACCTACTGAAATTTATTCAAATGTCAAGCTATGAAAACACCACATAAATCATAAATATCAACAATGACTTTGAAGTCAAATCAACTTCAAATATCAGTATGCTTACTCCATCTGAAGTAACATCACAAAGTAGCATAAATATTTAATAGCAATGCACATCAGTTAAATGATCAACATATTGAGTTATACATTGTAATGTTAGTGTACTATGCCCCAGTTAAAATATTCAGGTTTTTGGCAAAGCTTTTTCATCTCCCGCTTCAAGTTAAGTTGTTTTAAAGGTCACACGTAAGGCCATACATGTAAAACACACACACACTTTCTCACTCTCTCACTCACACACGACAGTGGGGGCGACAGTGGCTCAGGAGATAGAGCAGTCGACTGGGGATTGGAAGATCCCTGGTTCAAATCTGGCTCATCCTGGCAGAGTGTCGAAGTGTCCTTGAGCAAGACACTGAACCCCCAACAGCTCCCAGTGGCCAGTTGGTAAGCCTGTATAGCAGCCTCTGTCACTGGTAGGTAGATGTGAAGCATATAACTGTGAAGTGCTTTGAGTACTCAAATGAGTAGAAAAGCGCTATATAAATGCAGTCCATTTACCATTTACACACAAACACACACAGACACACACACCAATATCTATACCACAGTAGACACAATACAGCTCCTTCACATAACCCCTTCTCATGAGTCCTGTCACACTTAGTAAGGAAATCAGTGCAAAATGTATGTCTGAGTATGCATGTGTTTGAGAAAACAGGTGTGTGTGTATGTATAAATGTGTTTCTGGTTCACTGCTGTTGTGTTTGTGTGTGTGCATATTTGTGCGCGTGTGTGTGTGTGTGGTGGGAGGGGAGTGCTGGGAACACTTAAGTTTGATTACTACTGTTCTACAGGCTCTCACTTTTGGCCAAACAGATTTTACATCTTGGTCTGATATAATAAAGTGAAACAGTAATGATTTGACTTTACCTGGTCGGTGTGTTCTGAATAACAATACAGCCACAAGACCAAGGCTAAGAAGGCCAGCAACTGCAATACCAGCAGCAGCAGTGGCAGTATGGTGCCTGGTCACACTCCCAGAATTTTTGCTTTTTTGTTTTTATTTGTATGTGTGTGTGTGTGTATGCACATTTTTATTTTTATCCAAGTATGAGCATGTGTATAAGTTTTATGGACAGCAGTCTGGTTTGATTACACCTGTACTACAGTGTAAAACAGTTTTAAATATATGGGTCTAGAATAATGAGGTCAAAAGAGTTCATATTTCTCTGTACCTTTTCTCCATGCTACTATGAGGAGTCCTGTCACAAGAAGAACAATAATAACCGCAGCAACAGCAACAGCAGCAGGGTGCCGGGTGGCACTCCCAGAACGCTTATCTGCACCTGTAAATACAGACACACTTCTTCAGAGGGGGTTACAGCTGACAGCATTTTCACCCTGAACCAAAGCCAGTCATGAACGAGGAGTCTAAGAATGACTTTCTCTTTCTAAGCTCTCGCAGCTCTTTCTAAGGAGAACTATATGGTATATGCACTGGAAGCCTCAGCATGTAACTGCAATATTATTAATGCACATTAAATGCTTATGTCAAAAATAGAACATTTTGTTTCATCTGATCATCCGTCCTGGTAGTTAGTGTTATGGACAATGCCTACAAGTTTGTTAATGAGTCCATAAAATATGATGAATCAGAGTGTTAATTCTGTGGCTTTCAGCACTGAAATGATTTATTCTTACAAATTCTGGTGTAGCATTATCACAAATGGATTTATATTAGTGGAAAGTAAAGCTCTCTGTGGCTCCAGACCAGCTCAGGTGAGTTTTATTTAGTTTCTCCTCTTTATCTTTCACTTCCTGGATCTGTACCTGTAAATCTGACATATGTCTGCACCAGCTGCAGGGTCCGGTCGGCTAACACCTTGCAGGTGTACGTTCCTGTGAGGTTCTGGCCCTCTGGGTTCTGGATCAGGAGCGACCCGTTTTCTAAAAGGTCCTGAACCCGGTTCTTCCACAGGTCTGAGATATGTCGGTGTGAGGTGTCGCTGTTGTGTGTGAGGATGGGCGGGGTTTGTCCCATGAAGGTCCAGGTTTGAGTGAAGTTCTGGAGGCTGGGCTTTGGTGCAGGGCAGGCGATGGCCAGGGTTTGGCCCACTTCTCCATGGATGTCCTCTGAAAGGACAATCAAACAAGTTGAGTTATAGCTATAGTTATAGAGTTATATAACACAAGTTGAGACACACACCCCGACCAAGAACTCCACAGCCTGACAGACCCGGTCCAGTAAGATGGCCACACACTGATGCACAGAAAATCCCAGGTTAATCTCTGATATGATGATATGAGCAGTGTAGGTGGGGCAGGGCACTACAGCACACTTTACTCAGCATATTGCTAAACATAGCTAGAGCTTTAGTACTATGTGGTAAACCTACGTTCGGGGCTCAGCCAATACAAATTAAGTTGCTGGCTCTACCCAGATTACTGCTGGTGATGGTTTATGTTGGAGGGTGGACTCATGAACTGTATAATGGATGGAGTTACAGTACTGTGCTGTCAAATGCTGATTTTTTTAAAACAATCAAAAGCTTTTCTTTTCACAGCTGAATTAATGAGTAATTTACATAATTGACAGTTCATTCTGGGATTCATGAAGCCTCATTCTGCCCTCAGTAAATGCTCCCCTCTGTTCAGGAGATCGGTGGTGGTGATGTAATCCAGGCTGCGGTACCTTGCTGTCTGAACGAGGCCCTCCACTCCCCGCTCCCGTCCTCTTTGGACACGGAGCAGATGTAGGCGTGGCCATAAAGATTTCCCAGCATCCTCACTGTGCTGCTCACTGAGAACAGTCCCTGGGCATCTGCAGTCGGCTGGCTGGAGTCCTGCAGGGTTCCTGATGGTGTGGGTGGATCAGTGGACCAGGAAACGCGAGGGGTGGGGTAGATGCCCTGGGACATGCAGGCCACTCCCTCTCTGGTCCTCTCCATGCTCACTGATTTGATGGGAGCTGCAGTGATGTCACAATAGCAGCTAACATACACTTACTCTGCACAGTCAAGGTGGAACATACAACAGTTTCGTCAGCAACACAAGTCATATACTACTCACTAAATTCATTCAGGCACATCATACGGTGCATCCAATATAACAGCAAGGGTTAAGCAACACTGAAGTGAGAGAAAATGGCACATGTACCATCCACTTCAGCTGTGGAATCTGATGTCAGCAGCTTCTTACTACCCAAAATGCACCACTTAAGCAATTCACACCCCTTCAAGAATGTTCACAATGATCCGTTAAATCAGAACACTTGGGTTTATTTGACAAGGACAGTTCACATTAATTATAATCCTTTATTTTTAATAATCCTTTCTGTAAGTGTGCCAGAATTAGCCAAAATGGCTAGTTTTCACAGGCTGTCCCTGAGTGGGTAATGAAGACATTACAAGCAACAAAAATAAAAAAATGACAAGCATGAAAAATGAAATGACATGTAACATGGACAGCTAAAGCAGGTCAATGTCATGAATCATAACCAAAGGCACATGAGAATCTACAGAAAAGGAGCAGCATAGATTATGCTTAGAAACCTTACATCAATTACTGGATGTTTTAATCCATTGTGTAGGTACATGATATTACTGTCCGTATATTTATCATAAATACCATTGTTTTTTACGCCCCAAATGAATATCCATAACACACAGCAAATCAGAATTCTTTCGTGTTAAATCGTCCAAAATGAAGCACGTCAGTCCTTGTCCTGTAGAAATCTGTAGCCGCATGGCTACAGGAACACTGTGGGTCATGAAGGCATTAGCAGGAGATGGTTGTGGGGAGACTTACCCTCCACTCTCAGGCTCACAAAGGACTCCTGGTTGCCCAGTGTGGTGCTGGTGTAACACTTGTATCTGCCCTGGTCCTGAATGTTGGTGTTCTGTAGCAGCAGGGATGCGTTGCCGTGGGAGATCAGGTCCTTAAAGAGAGAGGTCCGTCCTTTGTAGCGCCCGTCTTGGTGCTTTAGCTGATCGTTGCCATGGTAGTAGCTGTGGACAGTGATGACGTCCCGTCCAGCCAGTGTTTGCCAGTGAATGACCTCTTCAGGTGAGGGTGTGAAGCTGCACGGCAGCACACAGGCCTCAGAGAAGAGGCAGGTAACAGGTGTATCTGCAGAGGAAGAACACACAGCAGAGTGGTTCAGCTGTTAGGGAGCCGGGCTCCTAACCAAAGGGTTGCAGGTTCGATCCTTTGCTGTGCTCCTGAGAAAGACACTGGATTACATCTCTATGTTACCCTTGAACTGTGTATGTTTGTGTGGATGACTGATATGAAAGTAAACAGTAATAGACTGATGTGAAAACAACCATTTAATTTTACATGTCAGAGCCTGTCTGTATGTTTCAGCATCTGTAAACTCAATGTGAACTGGGTGGCAAATTGGGACACCTTCCTACATTCAATTCTTATGATACTACCCTCTCGAAAGGGCAGCTCCAATAACACTATGTTTGACCAACTTAATACATATCAATGGTAACCGCTGTTGTGGTTGTGTTTGATGCAGAGAGCAAATTTGGCACAACTAAGTGTCCCTTTTCACCAACAGCATGGACTTTGGTTCAATTGACTCAATTCAGCAAATGGTTAGAAATTCTATACAAACACCACAGCATCAGTAATCACAAATACGGTCATTTCCAATCCATTCACTCTACATCACACAACTAGACAAGGATGTCCTTTCTCACCATTTCACTTTCACAATGGAAAATTCTCTCCTTTTGCTTACCTGGCACAACAGTACTCTCTACCACAAAATCAAAACTTCAGATATATTCAACCACCTATTACCATCAAGTCCAAAATGGTCATCTCTTCTGAATTCCCTGCTAAACCTCCCAGACGGTCATGGAGAGAAAGTGGTTGCCACGGTAACACAGGCTTGTGATAGGGTTCCATTCACTGTAAGCTCTATTGGTAAAAAAAGCCGAATCTCTCTGTCTCTCAGTCTCAGAGTGGCACCACTGTCTGCCAACAAATAGTGCAGAACGCTGACCTGTCCACTGCGCAACATGGACTGGAATGGAAATGGAAGCTATTTGGGTACTTTATTTTAGGGGTCAATAATCATACATTGATAAACTGCTAATAGTTTATAATGCAGCAACATAAAGCATAATTAAGGACTTACAAGGCTTTTTCATAACCTTGTCTTGTATGTCTGCTATAAACCATTTATAAGCTAATTACACATAGGATTTACATACCTAATTACACAGCCACATAGTGGGGATGATATTACACACTAGTCATTAGCAACTAGCACTAAGTAATATTCCAGCATTTCCAAAATAAAGTACACTGATTCAAAGTAACTAGATTATCTACCTCCATGTGAGAAATTAGTTACCCAAACAGGTTTATTATTTACATTAAAATGTATCACTTGGCACTGCAAAGAAACCACCTTGCTGCAAAAAACGAAGCTAATTTTGGGAGATACCTAGTGAAGTATGAGTAGTAAAAGTTTCTAGCCAGTACCTTGCGTTCACTGAGGCTGTCTCTCTCCAAGATTACTGTTCAATGCAAATAGCCTCCACCAAAGAGCTTGATTCTGTACTCTTTGGATAGGTGTGCAAAACCACAAAAGTCTGGCTCCAGGTGAGGAAAATGGTAGGGTAATTCAGCAAAGACAAGTTAGTGGCATGTTGATTCAGCTGTATAGACCTACCAATAGAGCATACCCCTCTTTAGGGTTGATTTGTTTAGTGGCAATGTAGAGGCAGTGGTTTAAAGGCCAGTTAATTCGCTTACATTCATTACTTAGTTATATTTGTTGACCTCTTCCTTCCTTTTCTTACCTACCTTTTCCTTCCTGCCGCTGTACTTTTTGTGCTATTGCAATCGCCAAAAAAAAGACTTGTGTATGAGGGTGTGGTCTTTCTTCCTCCTCTAGGATTTGGTGGCAGACGGAACGCTGTATACTGTATTGCTGCCACCCACTGGTCAGGAGTCCTGCAGACACTGAGACCACAGTCTCTCAGGGTCACACCCTGGAACGCAAGGCCACTGCGTTAATGAAGGTTAAAACCAGAAAGACCACATTTACCTTATTTTATTTACTTAATTTACTGTTTAACTATTTACTTCATTTACTAGTTGCTGTCCTTACTTACACTTTACTTTTCCTTAATTTAGAAAGCTTACTTTCCTTACTTTAACTTGCATACTTTCACTTAACTTTTTACTTTCATCTTATTTAACTCTTATCTAACATGTCTTACCTAACTTTCAATTCACTTACTACTTTCTTAACTTACTTATTCTTTTACTTTAAATGACCTTACTTCTACTTTACTGACTTTGCTTAATACTTAATTATTACACTCCTTTTACTTACAGTTTTTCCCAATTGCTAACACACTATAACCGGTTCCCTCAGCAAGAAGACCTATAGCCTTGCCTCATTTCTCAAAAGATACACTTTTCTCACAACTGTAAACACTATTCACATGTTTTCACACAGGTTTCTATGTGTAAAACACTTTCTGCAAAACTCTATGCAAAAGTGGCCAAATGAATCATTCACTGCACTATACGTTCATTCAGCAAACACAAGCAACTAATACAATACACTCAAGACATTATTATCCCAACTCAAACAGCACACCTTTCCCCAGGTGTAAACACAAAGCCAACAAATTAGTGACACACCTATCAGAATCACAGGATCCCTATAAATAGGGCCATTTGTTTGCATGTGATCTTTGAACTTGATGGGATGCCTCAGCCCCATGAGTATATCTTTGTTGATGAGGCAGGGTTTAACCTCACAACAAGGCGCAGAAGGGGACAGAATATCATTGGTCACCGTGCCCTTGTGACGGTTCCTGGCCAGAGAGGAGGCAACGTGACTCTATGTGCTGCAATCAGTAATCAAGGGGTCCTCCACCATCATGCCACTTTGGGTCCATATAACACAGCACATCTGCTTGAATTACTAGGTCAACTTTACCAGTGACTTCAACAGGAAGGGGAACCAGGGAAACCAGAGCAGTCCCAGTATGTTATCATCTGGGATAATGTTAGTTTCCATCGGGCTGCTCTGGTTCGCGCCTGGTTCAATGACCACCCCGCATTCACAAATCTTTTTGTACCTGCATATTCCCTGTTCCTCAATGCAATAGAGGAATTTTTGTCAGCATGGCGGTGGAAGGTTTATGACAGTAACCCCTACAGAAGAGAAAACCTCTTGATTTCCATGGAGGAGGCCTGTTGGAAGTGTCCATAGAACCCATCCAAGGCTGGATTAGACATACCAGGGCATATTTCCTGCACTGCCTGGCCAGGGCAAACATCTTTTGTGAGGTTGATGAAATTTTGTGGCCGGATCCAGACCAGAGAGGAGATGATGATGCAGAGTAGTTGTAATTAGATTTACAGTATGGAATTTGATGTTCTTATGCATATATAAATATTTTTGTAAGTTTTTAAATTTTTTCTTTTTTGTTTTCAAAATTGTACTCTACCTACCCTATGTACCACTATTCCTTCCTTATGGTTTTCTGGAAATAAAGGGTTGGAAAATTTCTGCTCTCTTCATACAGTAATTTGTCAATGTGACAGTGCAAAGGTGTTGTATAGTATTGTTTTGAATGTCTCTTGGTGTCTTCACGTACGGGTAATCTGTATGTCAGTAAAGTGATGTTACAAAGTTCAAAATAATGCAGATTCTCAAAATACTGATTTCAGAAGAAAAATTACATTTTGGTAAGAGTGTTTTGAATTAATCCCTCCAGTGTGAAAGAGGCAGTCATGTAGCATGTGCTTTTGATTGCTTGTGTGTGTTGTCTGAGGGCAAAGTTTGATTTCGACTGGAAAGTTAGCTGGTTGTACAGATGAAAATGACGTTTTGAGAATGTGTGTGTAGTTTTGAGAAAGTGGTGAATGGTTTCAGAAACTGTGGCTTAGCAATCGTGAAAAACTGTAATTCACTTTTACATTACTTATTTCTTCCCTACCTCATTTTCATGTGGCCCCAGAACCATCTACAATGAGTAGAAGGAAACCTCTACATCTGCCAGCTTGCAGAATAACTCTTCTCTCCCTAGCAAAGCCCACACACTTTAAAAGCCCATGTGTTACTGCTCCTGGTTTCCCAGACTTTTCACAGCCACCATGAGGATGTTTTCCCACCACCTGGAATCCCTGCCCTCAAACCAAAACATCCCAGCCTAAACCTGCAAATCACAGGCCCTTTCTCCATCACAGACTGATGGATAGAAGTATCCACTCCTAACTTCCGTGTTCCACTCCTGATGTCATTTGTGACCTACGCTCACCCCATTCTGTTCCCGACATCTGCCCTGCTGAAGGCAAGTGTCATCCCCCCCAAACCCTGTGCAGCTTTAGCAGCATTCATTCCCCTCCACACCCACATGCACTGGGACCCACACAAAAAGCCCCCAGGCATTCTGCCCTGACCTATGCCCACCTATACCACATGTAGAACTGTGTCCGCACAGCAAAGGTGCTGTTTGATAGCCTCTCCAGACGGCAGGAAAGCCAAGGATCTGAGTCCTGACTTCCCAGCACAATCCCTCTCTACTCTAAACTGCTATAGACAGGAGTGGAAATGTAGAGCTTCACAATTTTTAAATGAAATGGGGCTAACCTAAGTGTTTCATAAAGGCAGTGTGTTGCCCTAATGCCATCATGTAGTGGGTTTGGGGCTGTGTGGGACACCTACAGTGAAGATGAGTGTCAGTGCTCCGCCCCCTTAGCTGTGGTGTTTTTGTTTTTCCCTGTCCATGTGCTTTTGATTTCCTTGTGTTCTAGCCCTGCCCCGCTCCCCGCCCGATCTCCCACCGCCTGATTGCCTGCACACCTGCTTCCCATCCCCTCGTCTGCCCTGCCCTATATCTTCCCTGCGTGTCCCTGTCCTGTTGCTAGTTCGTTGCAGTGTGTTCTCACCCGTTTCGTCCCCGCCGGTTTTCTGTGTGCTTTTTCCGTAGTTCGACCTTGCCCGTTCATCGACTGCTGCTGTCTGCCTGCTGCTCTGTCCTGATTGCCAAGTCTATATGCGCGTTTCATATATATGAATGCGCCCATTTCCATGTGTATCTGTACGAACATTTCATAAGTAGCCTATGTGTGTGTGAATGCCTTTCACATGTGCCGGCTCTTACTGCTGAGCTGAGCCAAATGATCTGGCTCACGAAAAAGAGCCGGAATTCCCAGCACTTCCCAGCACACGTCTCCCCCTTCTCGTTCGCAGGTTTTTCCCCGCCTGTAAATTTTTTAATTTACGCAAAGTCCTAAACTCACAGAACACACAAAGGTCAGCTGATTCATCGCATCCATATGACTCACCACATAGAGCACCAGCAAGCGCAGCGAATGAGACCGTTTTGGAACAATTCGGAGGAGGTTGGGGTGCTGGTGTAGCGGAGCTGAAGTGATTAGCTCGTGTGAGTCCTGCGTAAAGCCTTAGGTAGCGGGTAGCAGGTAGCCGAGTGATTGCAGCGGCTACGTCACTCCCTCTGAGACCTGGTTAAGTAGCGTTGTCGCCGACAGGCTAACGGCAATTTGCCTTTAGCTCAACTGGCAACGACGCTGGCTTTAAGGGGTTGGCAGCGAGCAGTAAGAACCTCGGTTCGAAACCCGCTCGCTCGCCGACCCACGTAACATCATATTAAAAACACAACGCAAGATACCACCCGTTACACTGGGTAACGTCACAGCACATACAATATAATTTGTTATATCTAAAAAACCATAGCAGCACAAAAATGTTTACGGCACAAACCGACACAAACGAACAGTAATACCATTTCGAAATTTTTAAATACTTGGGGTGCCAACTTCACGCAGGTTCTGTAGGCTACTCATAGAACGCATATTAGCCAGCACTGATTACAATTCAGTAACGAAACACATGGATTGTCTACTTGTACGTCTCTAACGGCATCCTACCCAATATCCTTTACTACAGTCATTCTACCAAAGGTTTCTGTGAATGATTTAATAAACTTACAAAAATTCGCATTTGTGCTCAGCACCTTTTTAGAGCAAGACTTTTGTCTGCAGAGGCTCAGTCTGATTTTAGCGGTTGACAGAGGACGCTGTTTGCTGTCCGTGTAAGGCAGATCATGATAAAAGAAAGGAATCACACTTAAAGAAAAAAAGGTGGGCTTGATCTCGTTTACCTGACACGACCGTACTGTTCTCCGTTTCCATCTGCTATGACCCGGCTCCCAGCTCCGACGTTAGTCGTCCAATTTTCCTGAGCGACACTAAGCCGCACTTTCACACCGACTAGCTACACTTGTCTCACCTCACGAACACTGTTAACAAACTGTGTCGCTCTCGTTGCTTCTTCTTCACGTTCAAAAACGTCGCCAAACCTCTCCGCAGCTCCGATACTTTTGGACCGCTCACTGCTCAGATCCGGCGTTTGGTTTGCTCAGGTACTTCGCCTGTCGAAGCTGCTGAGGCGCCGCGTAGGTTTACTAAAGTGAATGTCCCCCTCGCACAGAACACGTGGGGAGGGACGCTGAATCCCCGCATCTAAATGACTCACCATACAGCACCAGCAAGACGAGCTGCCGAGGGCCTGCGAATAATACCAACTCTGGTGGTTTAACTTCCTCTGTCCATCCCAGAGAAAAGTAAAAATGCCAACATTTCAGCCGTGAAGCACTCTGTGGTCGATACGTGGCAAGATTTTACTTCGCTAACGTATAGCCAGACAGCTAAACGAGTACACGCGTAACGAGCAAGATAGATGGCCACTTTAATGTCTCATTTGACATACTGTGTAGTAACGTTCAGTCTGGACCATGTAATCTACGAGTCAACGAGCCACTTTCATTTTCTTTGAACACAACTTGATTAGCGAGACCAACTATATTTCACCTCTTCGAGTGAGTTTAATTCTGATTGCACAACACTGCGAACAAAAACGAGAGATTTACTTGATGTCGTTATATCACTGTGCTGTCATTTCAATATTAAAGGAAATACCCGTAGAATCTGCTGAGAAAGTTGCCCGCTTGTGTTTAGTTTGGGTGCTCAGATTCGAATAGTTACAGCTCGTTACACCTTTTTAGAGCAAGACTTTTGTCTGCGGAGGCTCAGTCTGATTTTAGCGGTTGACAGAGGACGCTGATTGCTGTCCGTGTAAGGCAGATGATGATAAAAGAAAGGAATCACACTTAAAAAAGTGGGCTTGGTCCCGTTTACCTGACACGACCGTACTGTTCTCCGTTTCCACCTGCTATGACTCGGCTCCCAGCTCCGACGTTAGTCGTCCAGTTTTCCTGAGCGACCAGACTATTTGCACCAGGAACAATTTTTGAGCGGTTGACAAGAGCACGCTGTTTGCTGTTAGTATAAGGCAAATGATGACAAAATAAAGGAAGCACACTTAAAAAAAATAATAATAGTGGGATTGTTTCCACTTAACTAACGCGACGACATTGTTCTCCGTTTCCATCTGCCTCGACTGGGCTCCTAGCTCCGATGTTAGTCGTCCAATTTTCCTGACACTAACCCGCACTTTCACCCCGACTAGCTACACCTATTTCAGCTCTCTAACACCGTTAAAAAACCGCGTCGCTCTGCTTGCTTCTTCTCCACACGGAAAATCTCCCCCATTCAGCCCGCCGGCTCAGCTCTCCGCAGCTCCGCTACTTTTGGAGCTGTCAGATCCTGCGTTCGCTCAAGTGCTGCTGACAGGCTTACCGTACGTTCACACCGGGAATATGGTTACAGAGCGAGATGAGAGACCAGAGTTAAGATTCCGGAAAACCAGATTCTTTCACGTTGGTCATCTTTGGTCGGGGACACAGCCCAAAATTGCACAGTGTACACCCGCCTTAAGAGTGTCGCTGTGACCCCTGGAGATGGGTGAATGCCCTTATCCAGGTTGTCTGTAAATGGTTCCAGTTTTGTGTCTTACACAGTCTGGGAGACCCATATCCATGGGTTATACAAAAGCAACTGCAATACCAGAACCTCAACTCAGGGTGGCAGCAGTGCTCAAACTTGGATTTGTGCACATGGCCTTCAGTGCAAAGCTCCAACCACTAAAGCACATGCTGACCATACATTTTAAACTTTTGTACTGCATTCAGGATTAATGATGAAAACGTTTATTCCATTACATTGTACTGTCACAAAAATTCACAGAGGAGGGCTTTGGATCCCAGAGAGAGCAGGAGACACTGTATGCTGTATGTAGGCAGACTGTGTCATGGCAATAACAGGTGCTGCCGTGGCAGAATAATAGACATGTTTGTTGATCGGTGACCTTGTGTTATTTAAAAGAGATTTTAATTTTTGTATTTACAGAGTTCAGCTGAAGTCTCTCCGGGGTCTCCTCCTGCAGTGCACTGATCTCTGCCTCAGAAAAATCCATCATGAAATGGCTGGTAGAGCGTGCAGCTCTGTCTGTGTGCGTGACACCGGGAAGCAGTTCAGAGACTCACCTGCATGTCCACAGAACACAAGTGTATCCATTCAGTTTAACTGAGCAACAGTGTCAGACCAGGCTCACAACACTCCCAGACCAGTGAGTGTGAGCATAACACCATTCAAGCCCTACCACAAGTTAACTTGTGCAATCTAACAGAAACCAAGTATACTATGATACAACAGTCCCTAGAAC